>NC_133655.1:96274837-96580790 GCF_009905375.1 Apium graveolens | reverse complement strand
AGCAACTGTTGCTACTTTGTGGGGAATGTGAGGACCATTCTCAATGCAGTTTACATAACCTTCATCTTGGGAGAGTAGATGAAGGTGCATTTTCACCTTCCAATGGTGATAACAGTCTTTGTCAAGAACTGGGATCTTTACTCCAATATCCTTCTTACTCATCTTTGTTAGATTCCAAGATCTTTAAACTCTTTGTATGTCAAGAGCCTGCTCTGATACCAATTGTTATTCCTAGTGGACTAACAATGAGATTTACAGAAGGGGGGTTGAATGTAAATCTCAAAACTTTTTCAAGTTTTGAGCAGTTTATGAAAGTTGTGTGTTCAAGAAGAACAAGTGTGTGAATTGCTTTAAGCTAATACAGACATATATATATTCAAGCACAAATGTAAAGAACACAACAGACCTTAAAAACTTTTCTGGTGGATTTGTTGTTCCACCAGAGATGGTATTTTAGAAAATCTGTGATTAAACAATGTTGATCACAGCTGCATCCTAGTACAAACTAGATGAATTTTCTCTCAATATTTTTCTAAACAGCTCTGGAAAATCTCTCTTCTAATTACTAGCTTCTACTTGGTTTTTATATTACCAAGTGTACAAGTGAAGAACAATATAAAATACAGTAATAAAATAAGATCTTCACTTGCTTCTTTTCCTGTTCACTCCAGTACTTTGTTGACTATTGCATCTTTGTACTAGAGAAGAACGGCTGCTTTTTCTGTTGTTCCTGAAATTCGGCTACCACATCTCAGTTGTCTCTATCAACCCATGTGCCTCTGTTTGTAGGTACAACTACCCCTTATCAACGGCTAATCATCAGAACATCCGTTGAAGCTTTCATCCGTTGATGCACTCATCCGTTGAAGGATGTTATCCGTTGAAGCTTTCATCCGTTGATGCACTCATCCGTTGAAGGATGTTATCCGTTGATGACTTTATCCGTTGAAGCTTTAGAGACATCCGTTGAAGCTTAGCTTCTCATCCGTTGAAGGTCTTTAAGTCATCCGTTGATACCACTTCACTTATACAAAATTACAAGGCATGAAGTATTTATAATTGGCCTTCCTATCTGCATATCATCTAGTAGTCAACATGACTCATAGTTTCTCTCAACTTCCAAGAATTACATTTTAAATACAGAGACTGAAATATGCTACAACACTAGACTTATTTCTAAGTAAAGCTACACCATCAACGGATAGCCAAAGTGGTCTTATCCGTTGAGGCTACAGACACTAAATTTCTACTTAAGGATTTTGTTAAACATATCATCAAACTAATGCACATACATTCCTAACAGAGGATCCCGAGGCTTGACCCGCTTCTTTACCACTTGAGTCCTGATGGGTTTCATATTCCTTCTTTACTGAAAACAATAAGGTGAATGACAACAAAAAGAGTGAGCCAAAAATTGCTCAACAAGTCCACAAAATATAAACAGTGTTAAAGTATTTTAAATGAATCCGTAATCCCGGGTATATCTGCAAAGATATAACCCTCACGATAATAGAAAGAAGGCCATTACTAGCGAGTACAAATGAATTAAACTGGACACAAGTTCGCATCTATATTCTGCTGATCAGTCAGAATATAATACAGATCTATATCTCATTATATAGATCTAGTCGAGTACACAGGCACTACGACCCATGTCGAGACACCAGTTATCCCGGTCCTCAGGATTAAGACACACTCAATCCCAAAAATATCATTATCCAGTCCATCGCTTAGCAACCGGAACAATCGGTATGCTTTGATATATTCTAAACACCAGAATATATCAATCTCAATGCATCATCAATGGAATATGAATCAAGAATCCAAAGAAACGGAGAAATCAAGAATCGAAATGAAGTATAATCAAAGGAATAGCAAGTGTGTATCAGTGATTAAGAACAAGAATCAAAAGAGTGCAAATGTGATAAGAATTTGAAGAAATGTTACTATTCTGAAAGTAGAATAGGGGAAAAACTTGTCTTCTGCGCGACTCACTGCAATTAGATCACTTTCGTCTATCACCTACTCGATCTACCCTGCTGGCTTAGCTTCTGTTAGCAAAATAGACTGGTTAGGTCATTTTGTACTTCAATTGCATCTTGAATCGACTTCACACCATTCCTACCATCTACCCATGCGCTTATGACTGACTCATGTATTACTTATTAGCAAATAAGACTCAATTAACCATATAATACACATAAGCACATAAGCACATAATCATTTTTATAGTTAAAATAATTTTTAGAACCAAAATCGACTCGCTGATCGCTCAACTGATCGTTATCTGACTCGTTTCCCATTTTTCTGGAATTTTTCGGACTCGTCTTGGCACGCATTTCGACTGATAATCAACAAGTAACAAAATCAACTAATTTCTAGAAGAAATTAAGCTTTAATATTATTTTTAATGAAAAGAATTCATTTTTCTGAGTCAACAGGCTTTCGTTTTACTCGAATCAGACTAACGGTTTAATTATTATCAATTAAACACTGATAATTCAATTTATTATTTATTAGAAATATTTATTACCAATTTTTAAAACTCAAAAATAATTTTTAAATCATTATTTAAGAAAAATCAGAATTAAAAATGATTTTTCTATCATTTTTGGAATTAAAATAAATTTATTATGATTTATTGAAAATTATTTGATTAATTATCAAAATAATTAATCATTTTTAAATAAATTATAAATAGTTAATAAATAATAAATAATAAATAATTCAGAAAATAATTCAATCCGATTTTTTTGAAAATAATTCAGAATTATTTATAATATAAATCAATTAATTAAATAATTAATTAATCAATTTATAAAATAAATAAATCTGATTTTTAAAATTAATAAAAATAAAATAAAAATTAAAATCCAGAAACATTTATCAGAAAATAATTCCTGACAAAAACAGATCAAACCCGGGTTGCAAATCAGGTTGCAACCGGGTCACCAAGAACATCCCGGGTCGGGGATGAACTCACCGGAAAATTCCCAGATTCCGGTGGGTTTCCCGGACTCCGGTGATCTCTGTTCCTGGCCAAACGAGCACCGTTTGGTACCGTTTTTGATCCCAAAACATTTCAAATTACTCCCCCAATCTGTTTCAGGCCAAAATCAACCAGAAACTTCTCTGCAACAATTTCTCCGATAAAAACCGACATCAACTCCGGCCAAAAATCCATCTTTTGATTCTGTAAACCAAACTCAACGTTCTATTGTGGAAATTAAAGCTATGAACACACACAATCAAAACCCTAAACTTTCGGGAACCAAAGATTCACAGAAATCATCGAGTTGTATTTTGAAAATTTGAAATAAACCCTAGAAATCGTGAATCACTATACAGACATCGTTCGTTCAATTAAACACCATGAATCAACTGTAAATCATCTAACAAAGCTATATCAATCATCAAAACATCAAAATAACCCTAGAATCAAAAAGTCCTAATTCGAGCATAAACCCTAGAAATCGAAAATCAAAATCAAGGCATTAAAACATGAATTTGATGCAAGAAACAGAAAGAACGGATCAAAACCTTCGATTTGAGTACTTGAATCACACGATTTGATGCAGAAATCAGCTGGAAATCAAGGTTTGATTCTCGACCCGATTCTGGAAATCCCGACCCGGTTTTAAAGAAATTTCTGATTTTTAATTATTAATTATGATTAATTAAATAAAAATTAGGCTATTTATAGTGGTGATATTAATACTCCTAATTAAAATTAAGGGGCTAATTATACATCTAATAAAAATATTTGGCCCTAATTTTTATAATTTTTGAGTATTAAAATTTAATTCATAGATGTTCAGAATAATGCGATGATAAAAGCCATTTGATGAAAAATAAGGCCCATTATTTTATTTGAAATACTGGCTTTAATATCATGATTTGGGTCGTAAAACATTTGAAATAAAAGCGATGAATGCAAAATAAAACATCTGAAAAATATCTTAAAAATACAGAAATAATGCAGAATGCACATAGCACGTAATAATTAGGGTTTAATAGATAATCACACATAAATGACACATTAACACACATAATTTATTATGATTATGATATAATTCAAACGTAAATTTCCCAGTCGTTACAGTCCCAACCTGCGAGAGGCCCTGGATTTAGAAAGGCCCCTAGTGAGAGTGTTGGCCAGGGCGGCGGACAATCTAGGGCAACATTTCATAGCCAACCCCGTGCCCCAATACCCGAATGTCAAACATGTGGAAAAAGACAGCTTGGAGTGTGCACCCAGGCGAGAGCCCCTCTGAAATGTTACAGGTGCGACCAACCCGGACACCTTGCCAACAACTGTCCCCAATACAAAAAAATATGTTTCTAATGTGGAAAGTTAGGGCACATCAGGAAGGATTTCCTGACATTGAAGCCCTCAGCCTCAGGAATGAGCAGAGCTGTATCCAACCGGCCCCCAGCTGCTAGGACCTTCAACATGACCGTTCAGGACGCTGTCCGGAACACTGACGTGATAACAGGTACCCTTCTGTTAAATTCCGAACATGCAAATGTCCTATTTGATTCTGGAGCGACCAAGTCATTTATATCTCAAGATTTTGATAAAAAATTAAAACTTAACGCCCTACCCTTATGTGAGGTATTACAAGTGGAAATAGCAAACAAAGAAATAATTCATGTGAATCAAGTACACCCTAAATGCAAGTTAAAATTAGAAGGGAAAGACTTCAAGGTTGACCTAATCCCATTTGCGTTAGGAGAATTTGATGTAATCTTAGGAATGGATTGGTTATCCAGTAATGGAGCGCAAATAGATTGTGAACGGAAGAGGGTGAAAATAAGAGTGCAAAATGGAAAGGAAGTAGTGTTTAGAGGGCAACGACAGACCCAGAAATTTTTGACCATGCTACAAGCAAAGAGATTGTTAAAGAAAGGTAATGAGGCCTATTTGGCTTATGTGGTAGATACCAAGAAGGAAGTTCCTAACATATAAGACATACCCATAGTGAACGAATTCGCGGATGTGTTTCCAGAGAATTTACCAGGGTTGCCACCCGACAGGGAAATAGAATTCGCTATGGAATTAGCACCAGGAACGGCAACAGTGTCCAAGGCCCCTTATAGGCTAGCCCCAGTTGAGATGAAGGAATTAGCTTCTCAACTACAAGAATTATTAGATAATGGAATGATAAGACCTAGTGTGTCGCCATGGGGAGCGCCATTACTGTTTGTAAAGAAAAAGAACGGCAATATGAGATTATGCATAGACTATCGAGAATTGAATAAGCTGACTATTAAGAATAGGTTCCCTCTCCCTAGGATTGATGACCTATTCGACCAACTCAAGGGAGCTGTGCACTTTTCCAAAATAGATTTGAGGACAGGGTATCACCAGTTGAAAATCAAACCTGAGGATATACCGAAGACTGCTTTTCGCACTAGTTATGGACACTATGAGTTCTTAGTCATGTCGTTTGGGCTAACCAATGCACCCACAGCCTTCATGGATTTGATAAACAGAGTGTTCGAAAAGTACCTACATATATGTGTGATAGTTTTTATAGATGATATTCTAATCTACTCAAAGGCAGAGCAAGAACATGCAGAACATTTGAGGATAGACTTAGAAATCTTGAGGAACGAGAAACTAGATGCCAAGTTCTCGAAATTCGAGTTTTGGTTAAGGGAAGTTCAGTTCTTAGGGCATGTGGTGAGTAACAAAGAAGTTTTAGTTGACCCCGGCAAGATAGAGGCGGTGTCCAATTGAGAAAGACAAACTACCCCAACAGAGGTTAGGAGTTTTGTGGGCTTAGCGGGATATTACCGGAGATTCGTGCAAGACTTTGCTAAGATAGCCGACCCACTAACTAGACTTACCCGGAAGACAGAAAAGTTTGTATGGACAGAGAAATTTGAGGAAAGCTTTCAGGTGCTGAAAAAGAGACTGGTGTCAGCACCAGTGCTCGCTCTTCCCGATGGAAAGGGAGAGTTTGTGATATACATCGATGTATCGCATAAGGACTAGAATATGTGCTTATGCAGCATGGAAAGGTTATCGCGTATGCCTCTCGACAATTGAAGGAATATGAGATCAGATACCCAACGCACTATCTAGAATTAGCATCCATATTGTTTGCCCTGAAAATTTGGAGACACTACCTGTACGGTGAGAAATGTAAATTTTACACAGACCATAAGAGCCTCAAATATATTTTTACTCAGAAAGAACTGAACATGAGACACAGGAGATGGTTAGAGTTGATTAAGGACTACTACTGTGAAATTTTGTATCATCCGGGTAAAGCCAATGTGGTGGCTGACGCCCTTAGTAGGAAGGAAAGACTCAAAATGATAATGACATCTGAGGAATTAATTAAAGAATTTGAGAAGATGGAAATTGACGTGAGGATGACCGGTAAAGGAACAAAAGGATTATTTGAGATTATGTTAGCCCCTTAACAATGTAACAAGAATTTCAGAAGGGGGGTTGAATGGAATTCTTGAAACTTTTTCTTGAATAAAAATATTCTAACTCAATTATATATATAAGTGTGAATTGATTAGCAGAATGCGGAATAGTTACTTGAAATGAATCAAAACACAAGTAACTAAAAACAAGAGTCTTTAAAAACTTTCTGGTGGATTTGAATGATTCCACCAGAGATATATAATATATATCGAGAGAACTCTGTGTGCAAAAAGCTCACAGCTGCTTACAAAATGATAACAACTAAGAACGAGAGAAATGCTAAGAATACAGCTTACAAATGTTTCTCTCTTGGTTGCTTAGTTCCTTACTTTTTATTCTATTGCTGCTTCTTGGTTTATATATCACCAAGATCACAAAGTAATAAGACAGGATAATAAAACAAAAATTATCAAGTCTAATACAATGCTACTTCATTACTCTATTCCAGCATCTTTGAATATCTTCATAATAGCATGGAAATGGAAATGCTTCTTTGTTCTCGAAAACCCAGTTGAATAGGCTACCATATTCCATTTGCATACACTCGACGCATGTGAGTGTGTTGTCACTGTCAACATATATTTGAATTATTTATCCATCGGGTTTATGATCATCCGTCGAGTTATTGATCATCCGTCGGGTTGTTGATCATCCATCGAATTCATTGTTGTTTATCCGTCGGGTAGCAATCAGGCACTTGACTCCATTTCATTTATGCAGAATTACAAGACATCATCTATGTATAATTAATCAACCTATTCTGCATATCTAGTTAAAGCCAACATTACTTAAGTCTACTATAGATTCTAAACAATGTGTATGCAGAAATGTACTATAGACTTATTGTTACATAAGCTACTCATTCGATGGATAATAAGTCATCATCCGTCGGGACCAAAAACGAGTTATCCGTCGGGACTATAATTCTTATCCGTCGAGTGCTACATTTTCAGTAAGTAAAATCTACCAAGGTATTTTGTTCATGAAATCATCAAGTACACAACATATACACAATAATCTCCCCAATTTATGTCTACTGGAATTGTAGCCATATATTAAGAGATACTTGATGATAACAAAACACCGTAAAAATACAACTTTAAAAGAGAGTAGATAATACTGAAAAGCGCTTCAATTAACAAAATGTACAAAGTTTTGCTCACAGTCATTTTCAAGATGCTCCTCTAGCCTGAGCAGATTTATCTCGTTTATTGAAGGTCTGGATCTCTTTCCAAGCTTTCTGTTATTTTCTTCAATCTGATTTTGGAGCTGCTTGTGGAATTCCAATTCATCAGATTCTGAGAGATTTAGCTTTTCGTGCATTTCCAAGAGAGTCTCATTGCTAGAGATGCTCAATTGGTCTTCTAATCTGAAAAAATCTTCTCACTCCTTTGTCATCCATGAACTCCATCAGCCAGTAGGGCCTTAGATGCACTCTTCTCCCTGTGTAAGGGATAATTAGAGTCTTTGGGAGTGCATCTTTAGCTCTAACACTCCTTAGTTCTTCAATCTTCTTCAGTACCAATCTTCTTGCAGTAACATTGAACCCAAAGTTCTTCTTGAAAGATGAATGAACCTTAATCAGTATAGCTTGGCTTTCTTGAAGGATCCTGTGAAGTGGCCACTGAATCTCCTTTCCTCCCTTGTACTTGAACACTAACCTTTCAGGTAGGTTTCTATATGCATCAATTCCTCTCACTTCTTCTAGTTCATCTAGATAGAGATTTAGATCTAGAAAATTCCTTGATGTCACACAAGTACATATGATCTCCTTTGTTGACTTTAGATTGAGCTTTAACTAGAGATTTGGATTTGAGAGGTGACAACTTCACTTTCTTGACTGCTCTTGACTTTGTTCTTTTTGGCTTGCTGAGGATTGGTAAATTGAAGTCAGGAATTGGTACGTTTTCCCATTCTATTGGCTCATCCTTAGGCACAATAGGTTCACCATGAATGTTCCTGTAAGGATCCACCACCTTGATATCTTTAAATACCACAGAGGGTTTTGATGCTTGAGTTGTAGTTGAAGTGGACTCCTTGGGAAACTCATTCTCCAATTCCTTATTAACAATGTCCAGTTTCCTTTTGGTTCTTTTAGCCAATTCCTTGATTCTTGGAGACTTCTTCTGTTGTTCAACTTGCTTCTTTGGATCTTGAGATTAAATGATTTCAGATGGCTGAGCAGGAATTTGTTGTGACGAATTTACAGCATGTAGCTTGGCCAAGATAGCAATTTGCTCTTTCTTTTGTTTAGCCTTTTTAACATCTAGAGTAGCTTGCTTCTTTTCCTGCTTCAATCTAGCCTTTTCTTCTCTCTTTGTTTGAGCAAATTGAGGATGTCCAGCCACCACACAAATTTCTTTCCCATTCCTGAAAATTTTAGCAATTCTCTTTTTGGAAGCTGAATCAGCTGGATCTTTGTAGAAAACAATTGACCTTAACAGAAGCTTCTTTTCATCAGGCTTAGGTGTCTCATATACAGTATCCAAAGGGTTCTTTAATGATAATTTTGGATAATTTACCCTTGGTTTCAGAATTATATCAGCCTTTGGAGATTTGATGCAGGATGACTGTCCCCTTTTCCAGATAGTCCATGCTCATCTCATTCACAGAAATTTGCTTGACTTGAGAGTGATGGATGGCTGACTTCACTGGATTCTTGACTAGATCAAACTTCTTTTGTATATCCTCATCAATCTTCTCCCAGTTGAGTGGACTCAACTTCTTCTTTTCAGCTTCTCTAAAGTTGACTGCTGCTGCATTTATCAGATCTATACTGTCTGTAACTGGTGGCTTTGAGATAGTAATTGAAGGTATAATTACTTTACTGATTTGAATTTGAAGCTTCTCCCCCTCACTTGGTCCTTTCTCCCCCTTTTTGTTATCATCAAGTTGATTAGAGGAAGGGGGTTGAGCAGCCACCAATTTTTGAAGTAAATCTGTCTGTTGGGCATGATGAAGATGAATGGCTGTTAAAGATGCTTCCATGGCTGACATCCTTGTATCCAAGGCATCTATCCTGGTTGCAAGATCGGAATTTTTCCTTAATTACCTCTTGATGTCAAGCATTGTGGCTTTTGGAAGCTTAGAGTCCATTTTATCTTAAATGGCCTTCTTCATCTCCTCAATATCACCCTTGATGGTGTTTACATCCCTAGCATGTTGGAAGCCTTGAATTTGTTAAAGTTGCAGAGAGGCTAGATGTGCCTGAAAGAGCTTCTTGGTGCTGGCATTTGAAGTGGTTTGAAGAGCAGTATTTGTCTGATTGATTAGTTGAATCAGGGTTGTCTTGAAGTAGTGCTCATCACAGTGCTTTGAAAATGCCCATGATGGCATACCTGATCTGGAACTGGAACCTACTTCTCTCCCTATGTCCATTGCTTCATCTTCACTATCCCCACTTTCATCACCAAAGAAATCAGCTGAGCCACCAGTCTCATAATCCACATCACCAGCTGTAGAGGGAAAAGCTGTGATGGCATCCTTAGCTCTTGTCATAGACTGTGTGGTATGCACCAGATTGAGCATCCTTTCTGTATTGGCATTGCCCTATTCAGCTAGAAGTTGATAAGCTGGAACAGGGTAAGTAAATGCCTCAGCATCAAGGGAGGTGGAATCTATAACAGCTTTAGGTTGCTGAGATAGTCCCTCCCTGTCTGCATCCTGGACATTCATTAACTCACTAGCAATGACATTCATCCTTATAGCTCCAGTACCTGCATTTCTCTCGTTTTCTCTCTTTTGTTGCATTAGGGTCTCACCCTGGCTCCCTACCCTCACACCCTCACCTTCACCTTCCAAGGTGGGACTTCTCTCACTTTCTTTTGCCAATCCTGAAGAAATGGATTGCATAATTTCACTCATTTCCTCTCCTTTTTCCTGGGAGCAACCCAGACTCTCACTCAAAATACTCTTCTCTCTTAATCCTAATAGTGACTGTACAACCACTAATTCTTCTACACTTGAAATAAATGAAGTTTGAAGCTGTGGAGAGATACTCGACGGATGAGTGATATCCATCGGGTGAGTGGTTTTGCTATCCGACGGATAACTGCTGTTAAGTTTATCCGTCGGGATGCAATCACTACTTGACGGATGAGCAATATCCATCGAGAGAGTAGAAATGAATGAACTAGGAATGGAAACTATTGTGGACTCTATGCTGATTGAAGATATTTTGGGCACAGATGATTTAATAGTTCCTGAAAGAATGGGCAAGTGAGCCAACAAATCATCTAAAAGATGATGCTCACTTGCACTAGATTTTGGCTTTCCCAATAAAGTTAAAGAAGGGGAATCAGGAATTGATGTGTTTATCATATCCACATCCAGTGAGTTTGTGGGTGAGTTTGGTGATTGAGGTGCTTCTATTACTAGAGATTTTGGTTGTGACTCCACATTTATTGGAGTCACATCAAACTAGAAATGAGCTTTTATCTTTTTTAAGCACTGCAGTTTGTTGGGAAACTGCAGTTTGGCTAGGCTGGGAACCACTCAACTTTCCATCCTTATCATTAGGGTTTCTTTTATGTTCACCCCTTCCCTCACCTGTCTTACCCACCTGCACACTCCCCTCTTTGGTTTTGGCGGATTTTGCAACTGGCATCTTTTGAGAGATACCAGAGGGGGCTTTCTTTGATTTGGATTTTGAAATATTTGCAGGTTTTGTAGCTTGGGTAGGCAACTGTTGGGTCACTGACACAGTTGCCATAGCCACATTAGAACTCAAAGAAATTAGTGAGGTTGGAATAGTGGTAGGAATAGATGAACTTACCTCACTTACCTGAGGTGCTTCCATTACAGGGAAATAGAACAATGGCACCTCCTTGTGATGATTGGCCTTGTTCAAATCTGCAATGAGCCTTCTCTCTTGAACCCAACAATCTAATTTATTTTTAGGGTTCTCAAGCACAATACCCTCAGAGAGATGGTTAGCTAACATCATAAAGAATCTAGCATAATACACATTCTTACCTCTCTTATTTAACTCTCCTAGTTTAAAACCTAACTCAAACAAAACAAGGTCACTGAAATTATAGAATTTATCTGTAACTAGCATGTAGAGCATGTTAAGCATGGAGATATTGACTGAATCAAAATTACTGACTTTACCTAGAAAAAACCTTTGTCACTACATCACATATAAAACTCCATTCTTTCCCAAGGCCCAGTCTCCTAATGTCACTTAACTTAGAAGTCGAAAGAACATAGTTTATGGAATTAAGCATATTGATTATATAAGTATCAGTGTGTGGTGAGGTCACAGTGTTATCAGGGATCTTGAAAAATGCTTTTATAATATCACTATTGATACAGAATTCTTTACCTTTAATGTTGAGCGTGATTGTCTTATCTGTTGAGTTGTATGTAACAGTGGTCCACATCTCTTCAACAACTTCACAAAAGATTGCGGGTGTCTCCAGCATGGCATAGCTGAGCTTGCAATTCTTCACAAAATCCATCATCTTGTGATAGTCACCAGATTGCTGAATACCCTTGTTTATTAATGCAGTGAAATTGTTCTTCTCATAAATAAACCCAGTTTGAGACATAATCTTGACAACAGGTGCCATTGTTAGAGAATGAGAGTTTGAAGAGAAAGAGTAAGTGCTTTGAAAGAGAAAGAAATTTGAGCAGTTGATTTGAGAATGATAAAAGTAAAGTAATTGAAATGAAATAAGCTTTTATACTATCTCAAAGAATAACTGCTAAAAATAATAAAGTAAAATAAAGTAACCAATGAATATTGCCTAAAATAGCCGTTTAAAAATAAACTGTAAAAATTCCACCCATTATCCGTCGTGTTATGCTTACAAACTGTAAGTATACTCGATGGATAATGTTCAGGGAATTAACGGCTGAGATTAAGATAATTTGACGGATGAGGATAGATTGTTATCCGTCGAGTCATAAAATATTCCAGAAAAATAATTGATTTTTATTAGCAAATAGTATACCGACGGATGATCAAACTCGATAGATAAGAATCATCTGTTGAGATGTAAATTTTGACTTAACCAAAATTTCATCCAAGACTGAAAAATCAATTAAATTTATGGCTGCTTATCAACTTGCAAATTATCTCATATAGATTTAAGAATAATTAAGCATACCTAACTCACTTACCAACCTTGAAAAGGTGGATTCATCCAGTGGCTTGGTAAAGATATCTGCAAGCTGCTTCTCACTTGGAACAAAGTGTAGTTCCACAGTACCATTCATTACATGTTCCCTTATGAAGTGGTACTTGATATCTATGTGCTTTGTCCTTGAATGTTGTACTGGATTTTCAGTGATGGTAATTGCATTTGTGTTATCACAGAAAATAGGAATCCTCTCAACTTGCAAACCATAGTCTAGCAATTGATTTTTCATCCATAATATATGTGCACAACAACTACCAGCAACAATATATTCAACTTCAGCTGTAGAAGTAGAAACTGAATTTTGCTTTTTACTGAACCAGGACACAAGCTTGTTTCCTAGAAATTGACAGGTTCCTGTTGTACTTTTTCTATCAATTCTACAACCTGCATAATCTGCATCTGAATAACCAGTTAGATCAAAACCAGAATCTCTAGGGTACCAAATGCCAAGTTTTGGTGTTCCCTTGAGATATCTGAAAATTCTCTTAATAGCTATTAAGTGAGATTCTCTAGGATCAGCCTGAAATCTAGCACATAAACATGTAGCAAACATTATATCTGGCCTACTAGCTGTTAAGTACAGAAGTGAGCCAACCATGCCCCTATATTTTGAAATATCCACAGACTTTTCAGTAGTGTTTAATTCAAGCTTAGTTGCAGTAGCCATGAGAGTTTTTGCAGATGTGCAATCCATTAGATCAAACTTCCTTAAAAGATCAAAAATGTATTTAGTTTGGCTAATGAATATTCCATCACTAACTTGCTAAATTATAAACCAAGAAAGTATGTTAGTTCTCCCATCATACTCATTTCATACTTACTTTGCATCAATTTGGCAAACTTTTTGCAAAGTTTCTCATCTGTAGAGCTAAAAATAATATCATCTACATACATTTGAACAAGTATACTAGAGCCATTAACATTTCTAAGGAATAAAGTTTTATCTACAGTACCTCTTGTGAAATGATTTTCCAAAAGGAACTTTGATAAAGTGTCATACCAGGCTCTAGGTGCTTGCTTGAATCCATAAAGTGCTTTCAAAAGATAATAGACATGTTCTGAAAAATTTGGATCTTTAAAACCAGGAGGTTGACTGACATAGACTTCCTTCTCCAAATCTCCATTCAGAAAGACACTTTTGACATCCATTTGATAGACTTTGAAATTGGCATGGGCTGCATAGGCTAAGAAGATTCTGATGGCTTCAAGTCTTGTAATAGGAGCAAATATTTTATCAAAATCTATTCATTCTTGTTGAAAATAGCCCTTAGTGTCCAATCTAGCTTTGTTCCTGACTACTATGCCATTTTCATCCATCTGGTTTCTGAATACCCATTTGGTGTCTATTGGATTCTTTCCTTTAGGCTTGGGCACCAGCTTCCATACATTATTCCTTTCAAATTGGTTTAGCTCCTCCTACATAGCTAAAATCCAATCAGGATCCAACTAAGCTTCTTCTACCTTCTTTAGTTCTTCCTTGGAAAGAAAGCTGCTGTATAGACATTCTTCTTGAGTTGCTCTCCTGGTTTGAATTCTAGAAGAAACATCACCAATTATGAGCTCAAAGGGGTGATCTTTTGTCCATTTTCTTTGTTGAGGTAGATTAGCTCTAGATGAAGAGGCCTCATTGTTGTCTTGATGTGTGATTGAGTTTTGATTGTTAGAAACTCCCCCTGAGTTTGTGGATCTTTGATTTGAGAAAGGGGAACTTTCTATAGATGATCTATCCTGACTTCCTACTCTTTTTGATAACCCGACGGATGGTGAATTTTGAGTGCTGACGGATGAAGCTGGTTGTCTCCTGACGGATAACGCAGATTGCCTCCCGACGGATGAAGCATTATGCAACTCGACAAATATTGAGTTTTGTGCTTCATTTATAGTAGATTTTTCTGCATTATCCTTTGATACTGTTTCTTGATCACTTTCATCATCACTGTCATCACTAACCATCTCCACATTGTCGAATTTGAGGCTCTCATGGTAATCGCCATCTTGAAGTCCTTCAATATTTTTATCATCAAACACAACATATATTGATTCCAAAATAATGTTGGTTCTTAGATAGTAGACTCTATATGCTTTACCAACAGCATATCTAACAAAAATTCCTTCATATGCTTTAGCATCAAACTTCCCATTTTGATCAGTTTGATTTCTCAGAATATAACATTTACAACCACAAACATGAAGAAAATTTAGAGTTGGCTTCTTGTTCTTGAATAATTGATAGGGAGTCATGCATCTTGCTTGATTGACCAGGGAAATATTCTGAGTGTAGCCTACAGTTTTTACAGCTTCAGCCCAGAAATATGTTGGCAGTTTAGATTCTTTAAGCATTGTCCTTGCAGCTTCAATAAGTGATCTGTTCTTCCTTTCCACTACTCCATTCTGTTGTGGAGTCCTTGCTGCTGAAAACTCATGCATAATCCCATTTTCCTCATAAAATGCTCTCATGACAGAATTCTTGAACTCAGTTCCATTATCACTCCAGATTCTTCTAACCTTGAAATCAGGATGATTATTGACTTGCCTTATGTGATTGATGATGATTTCACTAGCCTCATCTTTAGACTTTAGGAAATATGTCCAAGAGAACTTTGAGAAATCATCTACAATTACTAGGCAAAATCTTTTCCTTGAGATTGACAACACATTGACTGGTCCAAACAAATCCATGTGTAGCTGTTGCAAAGGTTCTTCAATTGTTGAATCAAGTTTCTTCCTGAATGGTGCTTTAATCTGCTTCCCTTTTTGACAGGCATCACACAGTCCATCCTTAGGAAACTCCACTAGAGGAATGCCTCTAACCAGTTCTTTCTTTACTAGCTCATTCATGGTCTTGAAGTTTAAATGGGATAGCTTCTTGTGCAATAGTAAACTTTCATCCTGACTTGCTTTACTGAGAAGACAAGTAACAGATTCTGTATTAGTTGAGTTGAAATCAACTAGGTACACATTTCCTTTTCTCACACGAGTGAGAACCACTTTATTGCTTCTTTTGTTAGTCACAACATAGGCTTCTGAGTTGAAGGTTACTGAGTTGCCTTTATCACAAAGCTGGCTGATACTTAACAAGTTGTGTTTGAGACCATCCACTAGGGCAACTTCCTCAATGATGATATTGTCCTTTGAAATCAAGCCATATCCCACAGTATAACCCTTGCTGTCATCTCCAAAAGTAATACTTGGGCCAGCTCTCTCCTTGAACTCTGTGAGCAGGGTAGAATCACCAGTCATGTGTTTTGAACAACCACTATCCAAGTACCAAAGATTATTTATGTTTCCCTGCACACATCAAAATTAAATCAAGTTGATTTTGATACCCAAGTTTCCTTGGGTCCTGCCTTGTTAGCTTTCTTTTTCTGTTTCTTAGGCTTTATCTCATTTGACTTGGGGATATCAGATTCATCCTTGGTTATTTGAGTTGGGCCTTTGAAACCATTCATTGCAACAGAATTATCATGCATATTATAATCAACAGGGAATGGCATGCTATTAGTGAACATGTTATTCTAATAAGGCATGCTAAATGGCATTTGTGGCATACTAAATGCAGCATAATAAGGATTAGGTGCAAATGGCATATTAGAAAACCGTGCATTCATATTCTGTGTAGACATAGCCTTCATAGGTATGGGACATATTCATGTTAGGAAAGTAAGGTGGCACAGACATGGAAGTAGGCATGACATATTTGCAATTAACAGACAAATGATTTACACTACCACACTTGACATGGATTTTTCTAGGAGCATATTTATCAGGTGTGTAGTTATTGTGTTTGTTAATCCCTACTTTACCATTTCTATTATTTTTCTTTTTAACCTCTATTTTCACCTCAATCTTTTCAAGTCTGTCACTTAACTTTTTGATAGTCATGTGACCAACATTAGCCTTTTTCCCTTTCTTAACTTGACTCGATTCTCCTGAAACAAAGTTCTTGGAAAC
The DNA here is from genome assembly GCF_009905375.1 of Apium graveolens. NCBI lineage: Eukaryota > Viridiplantae > Streptophyta > Magnoliopsida > Apiales > Apiaceae > Apium > Apium graveolens. The sequence continues at coordinate 96,564,248 of NC_133655.1, read as the reverse complement.
CGATCCATACTTTTCATTCAACTTAACAAGTTTGGCTTTACTGATAGGCTTGCATACAGGCAACGGATGAGGATTTTCATCAGTCGACGGATAACCCTTTTTGTTATCCGATGGATGATCCTCATCATCCGTCGAGTCTACATCTGTTAGCACTGCATCCACCAAACTTGGTTCTAGTTTCTCCTTGTTCTCTTTCCAGGCTGCATCACAGGAGGACTCGATTCCTTGAACTTTGGTAATTTGAGCATTGACATCTCTAAATGTTTTCCATGCCTTAATCACCTCCTGTTCACGCTCTAGTTGCTTCTTCAAAATTTCTTCTTTCTTCAAGGACTCAGTTAATTCCTCCTTGGCAATCTTACACTCAACTCTTAATTTTTTTAAATAAATGAACTGAGACTCTAGGACATTATTTCTCTCACTCAAAAACAAACTGTTCTCTTTGATTTTAGCATTTTCTTTAGTAAGAGACTTAAGTGTAACACCCAAATGATATAACTCTGTAGACATGTCATTTAAAGCATCATTACACTCAGCTTTAGATAAATGTGCAAGGTTTGTAGTAATTACCTGATTACTTGAAGAACTTGTTTCTGTTTCATCAGACTTGGCCATTAGGGCTAGATTGACATATCTGACATTTTCATCTTCATCCAGACCATCTGCTGCCCAGTCATTTTCTTGTGTAATGAAAGCCCCTTTCTTTTGTTTGAGCAGCTTAAAGTATTTTTTTCTTATAATCCACAGGCTCAAACTTTTTCTTACCAGAATCGGACTTCCTACACTCACTAGCAAAGTGCCCTGCCAAGCCACATTTGAAACATTTGAATTTTGATTTATCCACCATATTTCTATTTGGCTTGGCTGCTCCAAAGTTCTTTTTGAACTTGAGCTTGGCAAATCATCTGGAAAGAAATGCTAAATGTTCATCAATGTCTTCCATGTCATCTTGGCTCAAAGAATCTTCACTTTCTACTGCAAGCCCCTTGCCCTTGCTTTCACAGACCCTTGAAGTTGACTCAACAGCTTCCATCTTCATCTCCTTCTCTTTCTCTAACTCAACAACTAGTGCAATGGATGCTCCTTTCTTCTTTCCTCTCTCCATCCTCTCATTTTGCTCTATTTCATGCTCATAAGTTTTCAGGATGCCTTACAGTCTCTCCAAAGTAAACTCCTTATAATCTTGTGAGTTTCTTAATGAGACTGTCAATGGTTTCCATTCCTTTGGAAGAGATGTAAGAAATTTCAGATTGGAGTCTTTTGTCTGATAGACCCTTCCATGCAACTTTAGAGCATTTAGCAGTTTTTGAAATCTACTAAAAATGTCAGTGAGAGATTCACTTTCTTCATTATGAAAATGCTCATATTGTTGAATCAGTAGCTGCATCTTATTTTCTCTAACTTGCTCAGTGCCATCACAGATGATCTGTATTGTATCCCAATCATCCTTGGTAGTTTTGCAGTTGATAATGTTGTCAAACATATCACCATCAACTCCATTAAACAGGATATTCATGGCCTTTTTGTCCTTCCTGCCTTGTTCAATATCAGGATCAGACCATTCATGTCTTGGCTTGGGAACAGATGGCTCATTTCCAGTTGCAGCTCTCATTGGAACATGAGGGCCTCCTTCTATACAGTCCACATAGGCCTCATCTTGAGAAAGCAAATGAAGATGCATCTTTACCTTCCAATGATGGTAATTATCTTTATCCAGAAAAGGAATCTTGACTCCAACATCCTTCTTGTTCATCTTGTTGTATTGTTTTGATCTTTAAACTCTTTGTTCTTCAAGAGCTTGCTCTAATACCAATTATTAGCCCCTTAACAATGTAACAAGAATTTCAGAAGGGGGGTTGAATGGAATTCTTGAAACTTTTTCTTGAATAAAAATGTTCTAACTCAAGTATATATATATATAAGTGTAAATTGATTAGCAGAATGCGGAATAGTTACTTGAAATGAATCAAAACACAAGTAATTAAAAACAAGAGTCTTTAAAAACTTTCTGGTGGATTTGAATGATTCCACTAGAGATATAAAATATATATCGAGAGAACTCTGTGTGCAAAAAGCTCACAGCTGCTTACAAAATGATAACAACTAAGAACTAGAGAAATGCTAAGAATACAACTTACAAATGTTTCTCTCTTGGTTGCTTAGTTCCTTACTTTTTATTCTATTGCTGCTTCTTGGTTTATATATCACCAAGGTTAAAAAGTAATAAGACAGGATAATAAAACAAAAACTATCAAGTCTAATACAATGCTACTTCATTACTCTATTCCAGTATCTTTGAATATCTTCATAATAGCATGAAAATGGCAACGCTTCTTTGTTCTCGAAAACCCAGTTGAATAGGCTACCACATTCCATTTGCATACACTCAACGCATGTGACTTTGTTGTCACTGTCAACAGATATTTGAATTCTTTATCCGTCGGGTTTATGATCATCCGTCGAGTTATTGATCATCCGTCGGGTTGTTGATCATCCGTCGAATTCATTGTTGTTTATCCATCGGGTAGCAATCAGGCACTTGACTCCATTTCATTTATGCAGAATTACAAGACATCATCTATGTACAATTAATCAACCTATTCTGCATATCTAGTTAAAGTCAACATGACTTAAGTACTACTACAGATTCTAAATAATGTGTATGCAGAAATGTGCTACAGACTTATTGTTACATAAGCTACTCACTCGATGGATAATAAGTCATCATCTGTCGGGACCAAAAAAGAGTTATCCGTCGGGACTTTAATCCTTATCCGTCGAGTGCTACATTTTCAATAAGTAAAATCTACCAAGGTGTTTTGTTAATGAAATCATCAAGTACACAACATATACACAACAGATTAAGTTAGTGCCGGAACTGACTAAAAAGATACGAGTATGTCAGGAAAAAAAGATGAGTGAAGAAAGGGGAACATTGACCGGTGAAGAAGTGGGATGCAAGAAGGACGAGAAAGGGATCATGAGGTATGCGTCCCGAATTTAAATTCTAAATGTGCAAGAGTTAAAGGACGAGCTGCTATATGAAGGGCACAGCTCCAGATATTCAATCCACCCATGAAATACGAAGATGTACCATGACCTTAAGGAATATTATTGGTGGCCTAACATGAAGAGAGAAGTAGCAGAGTGGTTCAACAAGTGCTTGACATGCCAGAGGGTGAAGGCTGAACATCAGCGACCAAGTGGACTATTACGGCCCCTGGAAATTCCGGAATGGAAATGGGAGCATAAAGCCATGGATTTTGTGACAGGCTTACCAAGAACGAAGACCAATCATGATGCCATATGGGTTATCATAGATAAACTTACCAAGTCCGCGCACTTTCTACCAATCAACGAAAGGTACACCGTAGACAAGCTGATGGATATTTACTTGAAGAAAATTATAGTAAGACATGGCGTTCCTGTAGCCATAGTGTCAGATCGAGACCCGAGGTTTAATTCCCGATTTTGGAGAAGCTTCCAGGAATGTGTAGGCACCAGACTAAACATGAGTACCGCTTACCACCCCCAGACTGATGGACAAAGCGAAAGGACTATTCAGACCCTAGAAGATATGCTACGAGTGTGTGCCATCGACTTTAAAAGAAATTGGAATGACCACTTACCCCTGATCGAATTTACTTACAACAATATCTATCACGCTAGTATAGGATTGCCTCCGTATGAAGCTCTTTACGGAAGGAGATTCCGCTCTCCCTTATGTTGGGATGAAGTTGGAGAACACAAGATAATTGGACCAGAGTTAGTCCAACAGACCAGGGAAATGGTGGGACTCATCAGGAAAAGACTGGTAGCAGCTCAAGACAGGCAAAAGAAGTACGCCGACCAGACCAGAAAAGAAAGAGAGTATGAAGTAGGGGATTCAGTGCTGTTGAAGGTATCTCCATGGAAAGGAGTGATGAGATTTGGAAAGAAAGGGAAGCTGAGTCCCAGATCATAGGACCCTTTGAATTTTTGAGGAGAATAGGACCTCTAGCTTACGAGCTCGCCTTGCCTCCTAATCTGCAACAAGTGCTGTTCCACGTGTCCATGTTAAAGAAGTACCATGCGGATGTGCGACATGTGATAGAATATGAGCACGTAGACTTACAACCAGACCTGACCTACATTGAGCAGCCAGTAAGGATAATGGACCAAAAAGAACAAGTAATAAGGAACAAGACTGTGAAGCTGGTTAGAATCTTGTGGAGGAATCAAAATGTCGAAGAGTCAACTTGGGAACTTGAAGATGCAATGAGGAATAGATATCCCCACCTATTTTCCTGATTAATTCCGGGACGGAATCCTTGTTAGAGGGGAAGACTGTAATAACTCGAATTTTTGAGACCTTGTAAAAACGTTTAATAAATAGTAACCCTTACAGACGGGGAAAACATTTTAGCCCACACTATGTAGTGCATGAGAAAATGAGTTTCAGAGTTGATATTATGATTATACGTACCAAATGAGTGTATGTAAACGCTATTAGTTTTCGAAGAAAATGAACTTTGAAAAAAGACCATATTTACGAATCATCGAGGATTACGGGAATCACAATATAATTATGAATTTAAAACCCTACGGATTTATATCCAAGTATGATAATTCAAAACATAAGGAATAAATACGAAAGGATTTACATCACGAACCGTTTACGAGAAATTATTACGAAAATATTTAAGCGACCGAGCGAACGCGTAAACGATTAAATAAACGTAACTCAATAACTAACCATGGTAGAAAAGTAACCATGGTTACTTTATCAAATAGTGAGCTAAGGTATAGAATGATCAACCAAGGGCTAGCAAATAGTAAGCTAAAGAGCTAAGTTAAGTAGCTTAGCTTGTAAACTACAAAGGTTAGCTAGTTTTGTCTCAAGATTTTGCAACCAAGATCAAATCCTAGGATATATACTAAGGAATAACAATCAACTACAAGACATCCCAAACATTATTTCAAGAAGCTCCCAAGAAGCAACACAAAATTTCTCTCTCTCTCTCTCTCTAAACCTCTCCATTCGGCCCTTTTCTTTAAAACTAGGAAATCAATTTCAAATCTTCAAGCTATAGCCATGGATAAATCCTCCCACTAATTCTCAAGCTTCCTACCAACCAAAATAAGGTAAGATAAATCTTTGAGCTCTTTTTATCAAGGTTTAATTGGTGAAATAAATTCAACAAAGATGAGAATGAATAGTGTGAATAGTAACTCTTCTTTGGTTTCTTGATTTTAATGGATGTTTTAGGTTCCAAAAACCATACTAAGCTCTCCCAATACTTCACCATCATCAAGAACACATCTCAAGCTCTCAAGAAAGGTATAAATCTTTGACCCAACCTTATTTAAGATTTAAGTTCAAGATCCTTTTAGAATATAGTTGTAAACCTAGTTTTGGTGGGAGTATTGTTGTAATCTTGATGTTTAGCTAAGTAGATTTAAGGTTGATTGTTGTTGCCTCAAGAACATGATGTTATTGAGAGGAGTTAGTGAGGTGATGATGATATGTTGATTGTTGGTGGTAGTATAATGATTTAAGGCATAAACGAAACTCCGATCATTACCGTAATCTCACTAAAACGAATAAAACGTAACTTTAAGTTTCTGCAGAAAGTCCCAAAGATGTAAACTGTAGTTTCTTGAAAAATAATCCTTGATTATGATATAAAATTTTATAAGGATCTTTTAGGTGCTTAAATCGCTTGATTTCGATTTACAGATCAAAAGTTATGGCCGTTTTACTAAAAGTGATTTACGCGACAAAAACTGCTACGAATTACGAACTTTGAAAATAAAAAAGGATCGACTTAAAAATGTTCATAAATCATGAAATTTTTACAGAGAGTAGTAAATTTAGTTTCCTAACTGAAATAAAAAGTTTAAGTGAAAATAATGATTTTTCAATGTATTAAAAATATCGGAGCCGAGACCGCGCGATTAGAAAATCGTAGAATCCATAAGCGGAACCGACGACGAAAATGAAAACGGAGATAAGATACTTTGAAAAAGTAAGTGACCATAACAAGAATAAGGACTTAAAGGAATAATAAGGGTAATATGAGTTGAGAGGGTGCATAATAAGTAGCGCATGAGTGCGAGTCACCGTAAATTAGAACGGGACCTAACAAAATGAATTTTGTTTATGGTTATAGATTTCCGAGCAGAACCTAGAGCATCCTTCATCTCGAGATACCCAGGAAAGTTTACAGACCCAACTACATTTACTGTTGTGTTGTGAAGGGATTGTTTTATTATCATTGCATAAATACCATGTTTGCCATGATACGCAATAATTGAATTTTTCGCATAATATAATGATGTTGTAGGATAAGTATATATCATAAAATATTTAATTCCGCTTTAAGCGTGACGTATAATTATAAGACCGAGAGTCGGTCGGGATTTTAAGATGAAAACCCGGGAATCATTTCGGTGATATTATAGTACAATTAAAAGTCCATAGTAGTACGATTTGAAGGACTCAACGTCCACTTACGAAATATTAAACACCTCGAACTTTTATTAAAAAGTGATTCCCAATGAACGTATTCCCTCAACTATACTTTATCATTCGATTAAGAAATATTTATTAACTATTCACTTATTATGGAGGAAGTATTCTCCAGTGAATATTTATTTCAAACTCGATTAAATATTAAAGATTTTTATATTACGTAAAAATAAATTAGTTGAGGAGTATTATTTAAATATTCTTTTCAAGTAAACTCGTTCGAGGTTTAATTATTTATCATTAATATTTAATTATTTATTATTATTAAAGTAGTTATTTATGATTTAAAAATTACAAAACATGATCTAAAATACTTTCTGATTTCCGAAAAATCATTCGAATAATTTCAGATCGTCGGAGAATATTATCTCAACTTATTTTAAATATTTTGAGTATAGTTTCAAAAGGAACTCCCCCTTATTAACTTATCTGTTGACAACGGTCAACTCACATCCTTAGTACTTCCTCCAAAAACTTTCAGAAGTACATACATATATATATATATGAGGTAAAGTTGTGTTTATCAACAAGTAAAATGCTTGGGGAACTTCGATATAGTTCGATGATTCCACGTATATGATAGGATTTCCTTAAGGACAAGGGAGGGGTAGGATCCAAGTACTTCGTGTATTGGATAGACTACCGGTACCGTAGGAGACGGTACTATATGTACCTAAGGACCTGCGAAGTGTGTGTATACCCGAAATGAGGACACATAGCCCGTATACGGCAAGAGTGATAACCGGGATACGAAGGTGTCGTACTTCTACTAGTAGAAAGGTTACTATTATCGTAGTACGACTGATCATCGTATGCGGTGGCTGCAACGAGTGTCCTATTCTTCCAATTGGAATTGTGATGCAATACCGTAACCCAAACCTAGGTGATGGGTTCACTATTAAGGTATTCACAGGATAATAAAATCCACTAAAGAATTGTTTTCATAAGAAGGTGTGTATCACCAAGGAAAACTATTTTTGAGTAAAACATAATTATCATATATGATGTTTTACGCGAGTTTATCATACAGTCATTTTCATACTGTACATTATTATGCTGGGCATTATAGCTCACACTTATTTTCTTAAATCAATACAACACAACAGTGAATCAAGATGCCTACCATGAGACACACATCCAAGAAACGGGTAGGAAACAGCCAGCTGTTCTGTAGGTTGTTTGGTGCGGTACCACAGGTAGACCGAATAAGCTGGATCGGTTTTTTAGTTGGTTTTAGTTTGGCTTATTTATAAATATGACTTATGTAAGGTGATAAATAAGAAATGTATATTTAGCCGACAGACTAGCCTTACTTAAAGGTTATTCCCCGGTAAGACTTAATTACTTTTGGGTTGTAATAATTATCACTTTGTGGTTTGATTTACTCTAGTAATGAATGGTTCGTTTCCAAGAAAATAATCTGTAAGTGTGTGTGTGTGTGATAAGTGTGGGGTCGTAAAGTGTGAGTATATATATTATGATACGAGGTATATGGTTTATAGTGATTGAGACAGCGTGGCCTCCGAGATCCCTGACCCCGAATTTTGGGGCGCCACACCACGGGAAGGTGAAAATGCACCTACATCTTCTTTCTCAAGATGAGGCCTATGTGGATTGCATAGAGAGAGGTCCTCATGTACCAATGAGAGCTGCAACAGGCAATGAAACATCTGTTCCCAAACCTAGGCATGAATGGTCAGATCCTGATATTGAGCAAATCAGGAAAGATAAGAAGGCCATGAATATATTATTCAATAGAGTTGATGGTGATATGTTTGATAACATCATTAACTGTAAAATAGCCAAAGAAGTTTGGAAAATATCCAGATTATTTGTGATGGTACTGAGCAAGTAAGGGAGAATAAGATGCAGCTGCTAATTCAGCAATATGAGCATTTCCATTGTGAAGATAGTGAGTCTTTTACTGATATTTTTAGTAGATTTTAAAAACTACTAAATTCTCTAAAGTTGCATGGAAGAGTCTATCAGACAAAAGACTCTAACCTCTAGTTCCTTAGATCTCTTCCAAAGGAGTGGAAACCAATGATAGTCTCATTGAGAAATTCTTAGGATTACAAGGAGTTTACCTTAGAGAGATTGTATGACATCCTGAAGACTTATGAGCTTGAAATAGAGCAAGATGAGAGGATGGAGAAAGGAAGAAAGAAAGGAGGGTCCATAGCACTGGTTGTTGAGTTAGAAAAAGAGAAAGAGATGAAGGTAGAAGCTGTTGAGTCTACATCAAAGGTCTGTGAAAACAAGGGCAAAGGGCTGGTAGATGAAAATGAAGATCATTTGAAGCAAGATGACATGGATAATATTGATGAGCATTTAGTATTCCTGTCCAGAAGATTTTCCAAGCTCAAGTTTAAAAAGAACTTTGGAGTGGCCAAGCCAAGTAGAAACATGGTGGATAAATCCAAATTCAAATGTTTCAAATGTCTTGGCAGGGCATTTTTCCAGTGAGTGTAGAAATTCAGATTCCAACAAAAGAAGTTTGAGCCTGTTTATTATAAACAAAAATATTTTGAGTTGCTCAAGCAAAAGGAAAGGGCTTTCATTACACAGGAAAATGATTGGGCAGCTGATGGATTGGATGAAGATGAAGATGTAAGCTATGTCAATCTAGCCCTGATGGCCAAGTCTAATGAAATAGAAACAAGTTCTTTAAGTAATCAGGTAATCACCACTAACCTAGCACATTTATCTAAAGCTGAGTGTAATAATGCAATCAATGACATGTCTACAGAATTATATCACTTGCGTGCTACACTTAAGTCCCTCACTTAAGAAAATGCTAAAATTAAAGAAAATAATTTGTTTTTAAGTGAGAGGAATAATGTGCTAGAGTCTCAGTTTATTGAATTTGAACTAACTGAGTCCTTGAAGAAAGAAGAGATTTTAAAGAAGCAACTTGAACGAGAACAAGAAGTGATCAAGGCATGGAAATCATCCAGAGATGTTCATGCTCAAATCACTAAAGTTCAAGGTATTGAGTCCTTTTGTGATGCAGCCTGGAAGAAGAGTAAGGAGAAGCTGGAGTCCAATTTGGTTGAAGGATTGCTAATAGATGTGGACTCGACGGATGATGAAAGCCATCTTTCGGATAATCAAAAGGATTATCCGTCGAGTGACAAAGAGCCACATCCGTTGGCTGTGAGCAAAGCCAAGCTTGCCAAGTTGAATGAAAAATATGGACCAGTTTCCAACAACTTTATCTCAGGAGAATCAAGTCAAGTGAAGAAGGAGAAGAAAGTGGATGTTGGTCATCTGTCCATCAAGAAATTAAATGACTGATTAGAAAAGATTGAGGTTAAAATAGAAACTAAAAAGAAAAACAATAGAAATGGGAAAGTAGGGATTAACAAACATAACAACTACACACCTGATAAGTATGCTCCAAGAAAAATCCGTGTTAAGTGTGGTAGTGTTAATCATTTGTCCGTTAATTGTAAACTTGCCATGCCTACTCCTATATTTGTACCCTCTTCTTTTCCCAACATTAATGCCATGCCTTCTATGCCTATGAATGCTATATCTGCTCAAAATATGAATGCACAATTTGCTAATATGTCATTTACACCTAATCTTTATTATGCTGCATTTAGTATGCCACAAATTCCATTTAGTATGCCTTAATGGAATAACATGTTTTCAAACAACATGCCTTTTCCTGCTAATCAAAATGTGCATAATAATTCTGTTTTAATGACTGGCTTTAAAGGTCCAACTCAAATGACTAAGGATGAATCATAAATTCCCAAGTCAAATGAGATCAGACCTAAGAAACTAAAGAAGAAAGCTATTAAGGCAAGACCCAAGGAAACTTAGGTACTAAAATCAACTTGATTTGGTTTTGATGTGTGCAGGGAAACAGAACAAATCTTTGGTACCTGGGTAATGGTTGTTCAAGGCACATGACTGGAGATTCTACCCTGCTCACAGAGTTCAAGGAGAGAGCTGGCCCAAGTATTACTTTGGAGATAACAACAAGGGTTATACTGTGGGATTTGGCTTGATTTCCCAATTCTGATTCGATTTATCATGATTTCAAAAGATAATGTCATCATTGAAGAGGTTGCCCAAGTGGATGGTCTCAAACATAATTTGTTGAGTATCAGCCAGCTTTGTGATAAGTGCAATTCAGTAACCTTCAATTCAGAAGCCTGTGTTGTGACAAACAAAAGAAGCAACAAAGTGGTTCTCACTGGTGTGAGAAAAGGAAATGTGTATCTAGCAGACTTCAACTCATCTAATGCAGAATCTGTCACTTGTCTTCTCAGTAAAGCAAGTCAAGATGAAAGTTGGCTATCGCACAAGAAGCTGTCCCATCTAAACTTCAAGACCATGAATGAGCTTTTCAAGAAAGAACTGGTTAGAGGCATTCCTCAAGTGGAGTTTTCTAAGGATGGATTGTGTGCTGCCTGTCAGAAAGGAAAGCATATTAAAGCATCATTTAGAAAGAAGCTTGATTCAACAATTGAAGAACCTTTGCAATTGCTAAACATGGATTTATTTGGACGAGTAAATGTGTTGTCCATTTCAAGGAAAAGATTTTTCCTAGTAATTATGCATGATTTCTCAAAGTTCTCTTGGACATATTTCCTAAAATATAAAGATGAGGATAGTGAAATCATCATCAATCACATAAGGCAAGTCAACAATCATCCTGATTTTAAAGTAAGGAGAATCAGGAGTGACAATAGAACCGAGTTCAAGAATTCTGCGATGAGATCATTTTGTGAAGAGAATGGAATAATGCATGAGTTCTGCAGCAAGAACTCCACAACAAAATGGAGTAGTGAAAAGAAAGAACAAATCTCTTATTGAAGCTGCAAGGACAATGCTTGAAGAATCAAAGTTACCAACATATTTTTGGGCTGAAGTTGTGAATACTGCCTGCTACACTCAGAATATTTCTTTGATTAATCATGTAAAGTGTATGACACCCTACCAATTGTTTAAGAACAAGAAACCAACCCTAAATTTTCTTCATATCTTTGGCTGCAAATGCTTTATCTTGAGGAATCAAACTGATCAACATGGGAAGTTTGATGCTAAAGCAGATGAAGGAATTTTTGTTGGATATGCTGTGGGAAAAGTATATAGAGTCTACAATCTTAGAACCAACATTGTTATGGAATCAATACATGTTGTGTTTGATGATAAAAAGATTGAAGGACTGCAAGATGAAGATTCTCATGAAAGCCTCAAGTTTGAAAATGTGGAAATGGTTACTAATGACAGTGATGATGAAAGTGATCAAGAAACAGTGAATACGGATAATACAGAAAAATCTACAACCAATGAAGTACATAATTCAACATCTGTCGAGTTGCAAAATGCTTCATCCGTCGGGAAACAATCTACCTTATCCGTCCGGAGACAATCAGCTTCATCCGTCGGAACACAAAGTGCACCATCCGTCGGGTCATTAGGAGAAGCTGAAAGTCAGAATAGATCACTTACAGAAAGCTCTCCTTTCTCAAATCAAAGATTCACAAACTCAGGGGCAGTTTCTATTAATCAAAACTCAGTCACACATCAAGACAACAATGAGTTCTCTTCATCTAGAGCTAATCTACTTCAACAAAAAAAATGGACTAAAGATCACCCTTTTGAGCTCATCATTGGTGATGCATCTTCTAGAGTTCAAACAAGGAGAGCAACTCAAGAAGAATGTCTATATAGCAGCTTCCTATCTAAGGAAGAACCAAAGAAGGTAGAAGAAGCTTTGTTGGATCCTGATTGGATTTTAGCTATGCAAGAGGAGCTAAACCAATTTGAAAGGAATAAAGTATGGAAGCTGGTACCCAAGCCTAAAGGAATGGATCCAATTGACACCAAATGGGTATTAAGAAATAAGATGGATGAAAATGGCATAGTAGTCAGGAAAAAAGCCAGATTGGTTGCTAAGGGCTATTGTCAACAAGAAGGAATAGATTTTGATGAAACTTTTACTCCTGTTGCAAGACTTGAAGCCATCAAAATTTTCTTAGCCTATGCAGCTCATGCCAAATTCAAGGTCTATTAAATGGATGTCAAAAGTGATTTTCTGAATGGAGATTTGGAGGAAGAAGTCTATGTCAGTCAGCCTCCTAGTTTTGAAGATCCAAATTTCCCAAATCATGTCTACTATCATTTGAAAGCACTTTATGGACTGAAGCAAGCACGTAGAGCCTGGTATAACACTTTATCAAAGTTTCTTTTGGAAAACCACTTCACAAGAGGTACTGTTGATAAAACTATTCTTTAGAAATGTTAATGGCTCTAGTATACTTGTTCAAATTTATGTAGATGATATTAGTTTTGGCTCTACAGATGAAAAACTTTGCAAAAAGTTTGCCAAATTGATGCAAAGTAAGTTTGAAATGAGCATGATGGGAGAACTAACTTACTTTCTTGGTTTACAAGTTAAGCAAGTTAGTGATGGAATATTCATTAGTCAAACTAAATACATTTATGATCTCTTAAAGAAGTTTGATCTAATGGATTGCACATCTGCAAAAACTCCCATGGCTACTGCAACTAAGCTTGAATTAAACACCATTGAAAAGTCTGTGGATATTTCAAGCTATAGGGGCATGGTTGGCTCACTTCTGTACTTAACAGCTAGTAGGCTAGATATAATGTTTGCTACTTGTCTTTGTGCTAGATTTTAGGCTGATCCTAGAGAATCTCACTTAATAGCTAGTAAGAGAATTTTCAAATATCTCAAGGGAACACCAAAACTTGGCATTTGGTACCATAGAGATTCTGATTTTGATCTAACTAGTTATTCAGATGCAGATTATGCAGGTTGTAGAATAGACAGAAAAAGTACAACAAGAACCTGTCAATTTCTAGGGAACAAGCTTGTGTCCTGGTTCAGTAAAAAGAAAAATTCAGTTTCTACTTCTACAGCTGAAGCTTAATATATTGGTGTTGGTAGTTGCTGTGCACATATTTTGTGGATGAAAAACCAATTGTTGGACTATGGTCTACAAGTGGATAGAATTCCCATTTTCTGTGATAACACAAGTGCAATTGCCATCACTGAAAATCCAGTGCAGCATTCAAGAACAAAGCACATAGACATCAAGTACCACTTCATAAGGGAACATGTGATGAATGGTACTGTGGAACTTCATTTTGTTCCAAGTGAGAAGCAGCTTGCAAACATATTTACCAAGCCAATTGATGAATCCACCTTTTCAAGGTTGGTAAGTGAGTTAGGTATGCTTAATTATTCTTGAATCATTTCAGATATTTTGTAAGTTATTATGCAGCCAGAAATTTAATTAATTTTTCTATTTTGGATGAAATTTTGGCTAAGTCAAAATTTACATACCGACGGATGCTCATTATCCATCGAGTTTGATCATCCGTCAGAATATTAATTATTAATAAAAACCAATTATTTTTCTGTAGTATTTTATAACTCGACGGATAACTGATTTATCCTCATCCATCGAATTGTCTCAATCCTAGCCGTTAAATTTATGAACATTATCCATTGGGTATACTTACAGTTTGTAAGCATAACACGACGGATAATTGAAGGAATTTTTACAGTCTAATTATTTCTAAACGGCTATTTTGGGCAATTTTTATTGGTCACTTTATTTTACTTTATTATTTTTGACAGTTTATTTCTGAGATAGTATAAAAGTAGAATTCATTTTTGTTCTACTCTTTTACTCAAGATTCAATTGCTCTAACTTCTTTCTTCCTCAAAAGAAAAAACTTTCTCTGCAAATTTCCCAATATCTAATAATGACACCAGTCGTCAAAATCATGTCTCAAACTGGATATATCTACGAAAAGAATAACTTCACAACTCTAGTGAATAAGGAGATTCAACAGTCTGGAGACTACCATAAAATGATGGATTTTGTGAAAGGCTGTAAACTTAACTATGTTATGCTGCAATCTCCTACTATCTACTGTGAGGTTGTAGAGGAGATATGGACAACTGCAGTGTACAACTCAACTGACAAGACCATCACTTTCACTCTTAAAGGTTAGCAGTTTTGCATTAATAGTGATATTATCAAAGCATAATTTAGAATTTCTGATAATAATGTTACTGCTCCACACACAGACACTAATATAGTTAACATGCTAAATTCCATGGGCTATGCACTCACTACCTCTAAATTAAGTGAAATTAGAAGGTTGGGTCTTAGGAAAGAATGGAGTTATCTGTGTGATGTAGTAATTAAAGTGTTTTCTGGTAAAATTAGTAACTTTGATTCTATCAATATATCCATATTTAACAAGCTTTACATGCTAGTTACTGATAAATACTTTAATTTCAGTGACTTGGTCTTGTTTGAGTTAGGCTTTAAGTAAGGAGAACTCTATAAGAGAGGTAAAAGTGTCTATTATGCTAGATTTTTCATGATGCTTGCTAACCATCTCATTGAGAACATTGTGATTGAGAACCCAACCAACAAGTTGAATTGTTGGGTTCAAAAAAGAAGAATAATTACAGATCTTAATAGAGCAGACCACCAAGAAGAGGTGCCCCTCTTCTATTTTCCAGTAATGGAGGGACCTCAGGTAAGTGAGGTAATTTCTACTGTCTCCACTCTTCCAACCTCACACATTTCTTTGCCTTCAAATGTAGCAATGTCATCTGTGTCAATGACCAAACAGATGCCTACCCAAGCTACTAAATCACAAACTTAAAAATCCAAATCTAAGAAAGTCTTCTCTGGTTTCTTTCAAAAGAAACCAGTTGCAAAATCCACTAAACAAAAAGAGGGGAGTGTGAAGGTGGTGAGAAAGGTGAGGGACGGGGTGAAAATCAAAGAATCCCTAAGGATAAGGCTGGTGAGAAGAGAGCACCCAAACCTAGCCACACCACAGTTTTCCAACAAATTATGGTTGTTAATAAGGAAATAAGCTCATTACTATTTTCATCCTCCCCAAAGGATGTCACTATTGAAACAAGCTCCCAACCAGGAGCACAGGCCAAAAGGGGTAGGGATACTAGCTCACCACAAACTTATGCTAGAAAGAAAAGATCAAAAACCCTTGGGGATGCACAGGGCACACACACAGTGCAAACTGGTGCTAAAGAACCAGTCACTGCACCATCTCAAAGTCAGATTGATGTGGCTCCAATAAATATGGAGTCACAACCAAAATCTCTAATAATTGAAGCACCTGATACACCAAATTCTCCCACACAATCACTGGATATTGACATGATAAATGCATCACTGCCAAATTCTCCATCTTTAACTCTCTTGGAGAAGCCAAAAATCCAAGCAAGTGAGCATCATCTTTTAGATGATTTGTTGGCTCACTTGCCTTTTCTTTTCGAGTCTGTTGAGACATCTGTGCTAAAATTATTATCAATCTGCACAGAGTCTACAATAGTCTCCACTCCTAACTCATTCATTTCTTCTATCCCGATGGATATTCATCATCCGTCGAGTAGTGATTGTATCTCGACGGATAAGCCTAACAGCAGTCATCCGTCGGATAGCCAAACTACTATCCCGATGGATATTCCTCATCCGCCGGGTGTCTCTGCACAACTTAAAATTTCTTCAATACTTACAAGTGCAGAAGACTTAGTAGTAGTACAATCACTCTTAGGACTGAGGGAAGGGAGTGAATTGAGTGAGAGTCTGGGTTGTTCCCAGGAAAAAAGGAAAGAAAAAGAGTGAACAAATGTAGTCTATTTCTTTAGAACTGGAAAAAGTGAGCGAGAGGAGTCCCACCTTAGATGGTGAATGTGAGGGTGGGAATCGAAGGGGAGCCCTTGATGCAAAAAGAGAGAGAAGTTGAGAGAAATGCAGGTACATGAGAGATAAGGATGGACATCATTGCTAGTGAGTCAATGAATGCCAATGATGCAGACATAGAGAAACTATCTCAGCATAATCAAGCTGTTATAGGTTCCATCTCTTTGGATGCTGAGGCATTTACTCATCCTGTTCCAACATATCAACTTTGTAGGATTTTATACATCACAGAAGCATGGTAAAACATTTTCTTGATATAAAATCCATATAAACGCATACAAATCATAAATAAATCGAGGGATCGATTACTAACCTTTAATAGCGATCCAAGAACGATGAACGGAGATCCCTAGCAGCTGCTCCTCAATTATAAAGCACTCCACCGGTATACACCAAGAGATCAAAATAATGGAGGGAGGAAGAGGTTGAGAGAATTAGTTGCCTCCTTTTCTTTTCTACTTTAGAATTAGGGTTTTTTATTTGGGTTGAGGCAAATAGGGTTTATAATAGTATATTTATAGGCAAAATTTTCAGGTGAAAATTTTCCCATAAAATATTATTATTATTATTAACCCTTTAATTGATTATTCTTATTAACCAATTAACTAATAATTAAAACACCTTTTATTCATTAATCCCTTTTCTAAACACTTTAGAAAAATAATTCTCTCACTTGATTTAATTTCCAAAATTAAATTCTTAATTAATAATATTAAGAACTTTTCTTAATTAATTTATAATTAATTTAATCTCATTTAATCAATTATTAAATTTGCTAATTAATTATTTATTTCATAAATAAACAATTACCAGCCATTATTAATTAATTCATCCACTATTAAATCATTCTCTTTTATGGTGTGACCCTGTAGGTTCAATATTAAGCCGGTAGTAGAAATAAATAATAATAAAACTATTTTATCATTATTTATATAAATTCTCTAATTTATTAAATATGATTAATTAATAAATTAATCATGTTTATTCTACATCGTGAGGGATACTTCTCAGTATATCGCGACTATCCGGATAATATGAATTCACTGCTTAGAATACCAAGAACCTACTCAGTGAATAGTTACCGTACAATTAATTCCTTCTACCTTGCAATGTCATGATTAAATACAAGGCATGGAACTCGTGTCAAGCCTATCTTATTTCACTGGAAGAGGTAGATTCTTTATTGGTCATACACTATCTTCGTGTACAAATTCCTACACTCAGTAGAGCCCTTATTTTTGTCCCTAGAGACTAAGAACTAAACCAAAGTATAGTTCAGTGTACACAAGATTACTATGATGATCTCAAGTCTAATGATACTTGTACAACTATCACTATGTGAACATCTGCTGACACGTGAGTAAACTCCATCAGTTGTTCAACTGTGTGAGTCATCTTCAGTGAACTTATTCTATAATAAGCACCTACATACTAGCTATAGTGTCACCGCATAAATGTCTATGAGAATAAACATCCTTCATAATGATGCAAGCATAGTATGTACCGATCTTTGCGGATTACTAATTACCATAATTACCAATTAGTAATCCTACGACCAGGAAATATTTAAGTTCAGAGTTATTATCTTTTAGGTCTCATTATTATGATCTCATCATAATCCATAAAAAGCTTTACTCTAAACTATGGTATATCTTATTTAAACACTTAAATAGATAAAGCTCGCAATAAAACCAAAACAAGTCTTTTATTAATATCAATGAAATCAAAACATATTACATAAAAGTTATTCCTAAATCATCATACATGATTGGATTTAGGACACATCTCTTTCAATCTCCCACTTGTACTAAAGCCAATCACTCTGGTATCTAATACCCATCTTGTCTTTATGACGATCAAAGTGACTTTGAGAAAATGGCTTTGTTAAAGGGTCTGCTATGTTGTTATGTGTGTCAACTCTCTTGACATTGACATCTCCTCTTTCATCAATCTCCCTAATCAGATGAAAGCGTCGCAAAACATTTCCTATAAGAAGTATGTCATCCACATACAATACAAGAAATGTTACCGCGCTCCCACTAACCTTCTTATAGACACATGGTTCATCTATGTTTTTGATAAAACCAAACTCTTTGATTGTCTCATCAAAACGGATGTTCCATCTACGAGAAGCTTGCTTTAAACCATATATGGTTCGCATCAGATTACACATTAGGAGCTCATTTCCCTTGGAAAGAAAACCCTCTGGATGTGTCATATACACTTCCTCTTCAAGTTTCCCATTGAGGAAGGCCGTTTTCACGTCCATTTGCCAGATCTCATAGTCTTAGTAAGCAGCAATCGCAAGCAAAATCCGAATTGATTTTAACAGGGCTACAGGTGAAAAAGTTTCATTAAAGTCAATCCCTTGCCTTTGTTTGAATCCTTTTGCCACGAGCCTGGCCTTATAGGTCTCCACTGGCCATCTGCTCCAATCTTTCTTTTATATACCCATTTGCACTCAATAGGCTTCACACCCTCAGGTGCTTCAACCAAAGTCCATACTTGGTTGGTATACATAGATTCCATTTCAGATTTCATGGCACTTTACCATTTCTCTGAGTCAACACTACTCATAGCCTCATTATAGGTCATAGGGTCTTCATCATCAATGATTGACAACTCATTGTCATTCTCAATGACAAGGCCATAATACCTCTCAGGTTGGCGAGACACTCTCCCTGTCCTACGAATGGGCTATTCCACAGAAGTTTATTCAGTCTGAATAGGTGTTTCCACTTGAACCGTAGTAGTTTTTGCTTCTTGAACTTCATCAAGTCCAATCTTGCTCCCACTGTTTCCTTCAAGGATAAACTGCTTTTCCAAGAAGGTAGCATGTCTGGAGACAAATACCCTATGATTGGTGTAAAAGTAATACCCTAAAGTCTCTTTAGGATATCCCACAAAATTACATTTTACGGATCGAGATTCCAGCTTATCTGGGTCAACTTTCTTGACATAAGCTGGATATCCCCAAATCTTAACGTGTTTAAGACTCGGTTTCCTTTCTTTCCATATCTCATATGGAGTTTGAGGAACAGATTTGGAAGGCACCTTATTCAGTAAATATGCTGAGGTTTCCAATACATAACCCCACAGGAATACTGGAAGATTCGCATAGCTCATCATGGACCGAACCATGTCTAACAAAGTTCGATTTCTCCTTTCAGATACCCCATTCAGCTGTGGAGTATATGGAGGAGTCCACTGGGAGACTATACCATTTTCTTTGAGATAAGCTAGAAACTCTCCATTCAAGTATTCACCACCTCGATCTGATCGAAGAGTTATAATACTATGTTTGGTTTATTTCTCCACTTCACACTTATATTCTTTGAACTTTTCAAAGGCTTCAGACTTGTGTTTCATCAAATACACATATCCGAATCTAGATCGATCATCTATGAAAGTAATGAAGTATAAAAATCCACCCATGGCTTGCGTAGACATTGGTCCACATATATCTATGTGTACCAATCCTAGCAAATCTGTAGCCCTCTCTCCATGTCCACTAAATGGAGATTTGGTCATTTTACCCAATAGACAAGACTCGCATGTAGGATATGATTCAAAATCAAAGGGGTCAAGTAACCCTTCCTTATGCAATGTCCGCAGTCTATTTTCACTAATATGACCAAGTCTGCAGTGCCACAAGAAAGTGAGATTTTCATCATCCCTTTTTCTTTTATTAGTATGTTCAATTTGTAGTAAATTATGCTCTAAGTCACATACATAAAAACCATTATTTAAAATACCACTTCCATAAAGAACGTTATCTCTAAGAATTGAACATTATTATTCTGAATAACAAACGAAAATCCAGCCAAGTCTAACATGGGAATAGAAATAATATTCCTCAAAATCGAGGGAACAAAATAATAATTATTTAAAACAATAGTCTTGCCCGTAGGCATATGTAAATGAAATAATCCTACAGCTTCAGCAGCAACTCTTGCTCCATTTCCCATCCGTAGAATCACCTTCTCTTCTTCAAGAGTCCTACTTCTCTTTAGTCCCTGCAATGAATTGCAAATATAAGAACCACAGGCGGTATCTAATACCCAAGTAGAAATTTGATTTAATGACATATTCAATTCAATCATGAACATACCTGAAACAGAAGCGGTAGTCTCACTACCCTTCTTCTTCTTCAATTTTGCAAGGTAAACCTTGTAGTTCCTCTTCCAGTGCCCCACTTTGTTACAGTGAAAGCAAACAACTTTGCTCTTGGGGTTTTCAGCTTTTGGTGGAACCGGCTTTTTTATACCTACTTTCTTCTTCTTGGAAGGGTTCTTCTTCCTTTTCTGAGGATTGGAACCTTCACCAATTAGAAGAACAGAACTCTTCTTAGGGGGGAAATTCAATTCCGCAGTCTTCAACATGTTTTGGAGTTCAGGCAGGCTGACATCCAGCTTATTCATGTGAAAGTTCCAGAACGAACTGCGAGAACGAACCCGAAAGTGATTGCAAGACCAAGTCTTTGCTCAGCTCCCCATCCATGGCAAAACCAAGTTGTCCAAGATGTTCAATCAAATTGATCATCTTAAGTACATGGTCATTCACAGATGATCCCTCAGACATCCTACAACCGAACAACTCCTTTTATATCTCATATCGAGCTGTCCTCCCTGCCACATCATACAACACTTGTAGATGCATAAGGATAGTGTGAGCATCCATATGCTCATGCTGCTTTTGTAGCTCAATGTTCATGAAAGCTAGCATGATGCATTGAACAACATTTGCATCATCTATCCACTTACGATACACAACATGTTCATCATTATGTGCATCGCTAGCAGGTTCAGTAGGCTTAGGTGAGTCAAGCGCATATTCCAGCTTCTCAACCCTGAGAACAATTCTCAAGTTTCGAAGCCAGTCAGCAAAATTAGGACCAGTCAACTTGTGAGCATCTAGTATACTCCGGAGTGATAGTGCAGAAGACATAACGTATATAGTAAATCTGTAAATGATGAACACATAATAACACTTAGCAAATATTCAATTTCATTTCAAAATACTATATGAATCGGGTCTTTATTCATAAGTGGCTCCCACTAGTTTATCTAAATTATATAACCCCCTTAAGTGAAAAATTAAGCATTCATAATGCTAGTGGGAACAGGGATCCTACATTCCATCACACAACCTCGGCTGTAGTATGAAACGTCATGTGATGTTCAATAGGCAAACAACTCTTGTCAATTACATCTTATGTTATTCCCTAATAAACCTTTAGCCTCTTGAATAATTGAGTCACGGCTGTAGCACGACAGACTCAATATCCTAAGTCAAGTCTAACCCAACATTTTGTACAATTGAATCAGTCTCCAACGGCCCACGGCTGCAGCACGTAACGACCTTTAGATTCTAATTCAATGTACACATCTCTATGTAATAGACAAGTATTTCTTGTTTCAAAATCAAAGCCCTCAGCTGTAGCACGAAACGATAATGATTTAAAAATAAGAACTACTTTCTACCATGTTGGAAGGCTTTGACCGACACGAGCCCGTTGTGTCATTGGCCAATTACTACTTGATATTATTTAATTTTAGAGGGATTATATTATGTTACAATCATAATCATATTATAAAGAGATTCTTCCTTTTAAATTAAATATTTAAAATTAATAATCGATAATCAGATGATTCCCAGATCGGGGGGAGCATTGTCAAGAGGCGTCACTTAATACCCCTTTCTTACAGATAGAAATCTGCTTTTGACAGAATCATCCTTTCTCTCAATATTGAAAATTCATATTTAATTACGTGTTTCATAAACACAAGAATCTCATGATTGTATTCATAATATTATTGTTAAGGCAAGAAACGATTCCTATCCTAGATTTTCTAGAGCACGCCTTATATTGATTTAAGTCCACCTAAATTTATCATCGCATGGTAAACATAGGCATATATCTCATACATAAAAATAAACAAACAAGTAAGCATGCAAGAAATATCATGTCACACATTGATATAATGATGTATGAATTTATTATAGCATTTAAAAGCAATTAAAACAATTAAAACATGCTTTAAAACACTTTCGGGAATATAAACAGTTCAAAACTTTTATATATAAAAAATTGATCACTCCATTAGATCCGTCTCAGAAAAACGAATCCAACGATATATTGCACGCCCAAAACGGAGTTACGAAACTCCCAGAAATCAAATTAAAAAAAACAGATGGGCTATAACGCATTACAGCCTTGTAACGCGTTCCGGTAATGCCTTACAACCCTTTTAAGACATTAAAAGGTGTAACGCATTCCGTGAATGCGCCACAGGGTGTAACGCATTTCCGGAATTTGTGACACCCCCTTCCCCGCGTGCGCTTCTCTTCTGCGCATGTCAGCTTGTTTAATATATATTTTTATTATTATCCAAAAGCCGCCGCTGCCATCGAACGACGTGCCACCCATCAACATCATCAGTACACCCCTTTTGCTTGATTACAGCAGCAAACAAAATATATATATATATACATAACAGATTACATATATATATACATATTTAATTACGAATTTAATTAAAACAACTTCAAAAAATCATAATAATCAATCCACACATCAGAAAATTATGAAAAAAATACCCAGACGATCTACAACACTTGTAGAACCCAGATCTACAGTCAAAACGATTTTGAGAAAAAATTTCTAATAAATCATAATTAATCCATGATATAACTTGCAAAAATCATAATAAATTCATACAAGATCATAAAATTCTGAAATTTTTATCACAGATCTATATGCATACAACCTGACTCTGATACCATTTTAGGATTTTATACATCACAAAAGCATGGTAAACCATTTTCTTGATATAAAATCCATATAAACGCATACAAATCGTGAATAAATCGAGGGATCGATTACTAACCTTTAATAGCGATCCAAGAACGATGAACGGAGATCCCTAGCAGCTGCTCTTCAATTGTGAAGCACTCCACCGGTATCCACCAAGAGATCAAAATAATGGAGGGAGGAAGAGGTTGAGAGAATTAGTTGCCTCCTTTTCTTTTCTACTTTAGAATTAGGGTTTTTTATTTGGGTTGAGGCAAATAGGGTTTATAATAGTATAATTATAGGCAAAATTTTCAGCTGAAAATTTTCCCATAAAATATTATTATTATTAACCCTTTAATTGATTATTCTTATTAACCAATTAACTAATAATTAAAACACCTTTTAATCATTAATCCCTTTTCTAAACACTTTAGAAAAATAATTCTCTCACTTGATTTAATTTCCAAAATTAAATTCTTAATTAATAATATTAAGAACTTTTCTTAATTAATTTATAATTAATTAAATCTCATTTAATCAATTATTAAATTTGCTAGTTAATTATTTATTTCACAAATAAACAATTACCAGCCATTATTAATTAATTCATCCACTATTAAATCATTCTCTTTTATGGTGTGACCCTGTAGGTTCAATATTAAGCCAGTAGTAGAAATAAATAATAATAAAACTATTTTATCATTATTTATATAAATTCTCTAATTTATTAAATATGATTAATTGATAAATTAATCATGTTTATTCTACATCGTGAGAGATACTTCTCAGCATATCGCGACTATTCGGATAATACGAATTCACTGCTTAGAATACCGAGAACCTATTCAGTGAATAGTTACCGTACAATTAATTCCTTCTACCTTGCAATGTCATGATTAAATACAAGGCATGGAACTCGTGTCAAGCCTATCTTATTTAATCATATGCTTTCCCATTTACTATGCTTAGTTCTAATGTGAATTAGAAACTCCCTTCTAATTTCATTCACTTTGGCCATAGATTCCTGAACTAGCATAAGTGGATCAGCATTAAACATTCTCTTCCTTTCACTGGAAGAGGTAGATCCTTTATTGATCATACACTATCTTCGTGTACAAATTTCTACACCCAGTAGAGCCCTTATTATTGTCCTTGGAGACTAAGAACTAAAGCAAAGTATAGTTCAGTGTACACAAGATGACTATGATGACCTCAAGTCTAAGGATACTTGTACAACTATCACTATATGAACATCTGCTGACACGTGAGTGAACTCCATCAGTTGTTCAGCTGTGTGAGTCATGTTCAGTGAACTTATTCTATAATAAGCACCTACATACTAGCTATAGTGTCACCACACAAATGTCTATGAGAACAGACATCCTTCATAATGAAGCAAGCATAGTATGTACCGATCTTTGCGGATTACTAATTACTAGTTAATAATTCTACGACCAAGAAATATTTAAGTTCAGAGTTATCATCTTTTAGGTCTCATTATTATGATCTCATCATAATCCATAAAAAGCTTTACTCTAAACTATGGTATATCTTATTTAAACACTTAAATAGATAAAGCCCGCAATAAAACCCAAAACAAGTCTTTTATTTATATCAATGAAATCAAAACAGATTACATAAAAGTTATTCCTAAATCATCATACATGATTGGACTTAGGACACATCTCTTTCAAACTTTTGGCTGGACAGAGCAATGAAAATGTAGAAAGGATGCCGAATTTGGTGCACACTACTCAATCCATACAAAGGGCAAATGATGCCATCACAACTATGCCTTCTACAGCTGGTGATGACATAGACTATGAAGCTGGTGGATTAGAAGAATTCTTTGGTGATGATAATGAAGAGGGGTCACTGGGCATAGGGGGAGAAGTAGGCCCTAGTTCCAGATCTGGTATGCCATCTTGGGCATTTTCAAAGCAATGTGATGAATAATATTTCAAGACCACCCTCATTTAACTCATAAGTCAGACACAATCTGCTCTTTAATCCACAACAAATGCCAGCACCAAGAAGCTCCTACAAGCTCACCTTACATCTCTTCAATTACAACAAATCCAAGGCTTTCAACACAATCAGGATGTCACTTCTATCAAAAGTGAGATTGATCAAATGAAAAAGGACATTTCTGAAAGATTGGATGCCAAACTTCCAGAAGCTACAATGATTGATATTAAAACACAGCTAAGGAGGAACACTGATCTTGCAACCAAGGTGGATTCCTTGGATAAAAGAATGACTGCTATGAAAGCTTCTCTAACAGCTATACATCTACATCAAGCACAACAAACCGACTTGCTTCAAAAGCTAGTGGCATTACAAACTTCTTCCTCTACTCAACTTGCAGATAACAAAAATGGGGGGTAAAGAAAGTGCAATTATCCCAATCGGTCAAGAGGGCTCAAGGAGTGAGGGGGACCAGAAAGTGCTAAACATCAAAGTTAGCTAAGTAATTATGCCAACAATTACTTTCACAAAGCCACCAGCTATGGATAATATTGATATCATAAATCTGGCAGCAGAAAAACTAAACACAGATGACAAACTGTTAAAGATTGATGTTGCAGCAGGTGAGAAGGAGTTGAAAGATAAATGGAGAAAGATAGATGTAAAAATTCAACAGAAGTTTAGGCCAATTCAGAAGCTATACAAAACATTCATTCATCATTCTAAAGTCAAGAACATTTCTGTGAATCAAATAAGTATGAATTATCTGGAAAAGGCCAAACATCTTGCATCAAATCTCCCAAAGCAGATTTCATCATGAAGCCTAAAAGAAACTACTCAAAGTTTTCAAACAAGAATCCTATGACTACTGTGTATGAGACACCTAGGCCAGATGAAAAGAAGCTGTTGGCTAGGTCAATTGCCTTCTACAAAGATCCAGCTGATTCAGCACTCAAATGAAGATTAGCCAAGATTTATAGACATGGTAAGGAAATTTATGTGGTGGCTGGACACCCCATGACAATATGACAAGAATTACAGAAGGGGGGGTTGAATGGAATTCTTGAAACTTTTTCTTGAAATAAAATGTTCTAACTCAAATATAAATATAAGTGTATTGATTAGCACAATGCGAAATAAAAACTTAACTGAATCAAAACACAAGTAATTAAAAATCTTTAAAAACTTTCTGGTAGATTTGAATGATTCCACCAGAGATATATATTATATATCGAGAGAATCCTGTGTGCAGAAATGCTCACAGCTGCTTACAACAATTGACCTTCTAAGACTACAGAGAAATGCTAAGAATCCTGCTTACAAATGTTTCTCTGCTTTCTTGCTTAGATCGATAGTGTCTTAGTTGCTACTACTTGGTTTATATATCACCAAGATTATAAAGTAATAAGACAAGATAATAAAACAAAAACTATCTAATCTATTACAATGCTACTTCATTACTCTATTCCAGCATCTTTGAATATCTTCATAATAACATGGAAATGTTAATGCTTCTTTGTTCTCGAAAACCCAGTTGAATAGGCTACCACATTCCATTTGCATCCACTCGACGTATGTGACTGTGTTGTCACTGTCAACAGATATTTGAATTCTTTATCCGTCGGGTTCATGATCATCCGTCAAGTTATTGATCATCCGTCGGGTTGTCTATTTGATCATCCGTCGACTTCATTGTAGGTTATCCGTCGGGTAGCAAACTGGCATTTGACTTCATTTCATTTATGCAGAATTACAAGACAAACATCTATGTATAATTAATCAACCTATTCTGCATATCTAGTTAAAGTCAACATGACTTGAATACTACTTACAGAATCTATACAATGATGAATGCAGAAATGTGCTACAGACTTATTGTTACATAAGCTACTCACTCGATGGATAATAAGTCATCATCCGTCGGGACTATAATGAGTCATCCGTCGGGACTATAAATCTTATCCGTTGAGTGCTATATTATTTCACTAAGTAAAATCTACTAAGTTGTTTTGTTCATGAATTCATCAAGTACATAACATATACACAACAATCTCCCCCAATTTATGTCTACTGGAATTGTAGCCATAAATTTAGAGATACTTGATGATAACTAAACACTCTAAAAATATAACTTTAAGAGAAAGTAGATGTTACTGAAAAGTGCTTCAATTAATAAAAATACAAAGTTTTGCTCACAGTCATTTTTCAAGATGCTCCTCTAGCTTGAGCAGATTTGTCTAGTTTCTTGAAGGTCTGGATCTCTTTCCAAGCTTTCTGTTGTTTTCCTCAATCTGATTTTAGAGCTGCCTGTGGAATTCCAGTTCATCAGATTCAGATAAATTTAGCTTTCCTTGCATTTCCAAAAGAGTCTCATTGCTAGAGATACTCAATTGGTCTTCCAATCTGAAGAATCTTCTCACACCTTTGTCATCCATGAACTCCATCAGCCAGTAGGGCCTTAGATGCACTCTTCTCCCTATGTAAGGGATGATTAGAATCTTTGGGAGTGCATCTTTAGCTCTAACACTCCTTAGTTCTTCAATCTTCTTCAATACCAATCTTCTTGCAATAATGTTGAACCCAAAGTTCTTCTTGAAGGATGAATAAACTTTAATCAGTACCGCTTGGCTTTCTTGAAGGATCCTGTGAAGAGGCCTGTTAGGAATATATGTGCATTAGTTTGATGATATGTTTAACAAAACACTTAAGTAGAAATCTAGTGTTTGTAGCCTCAACGGATAAGACAATTTTGGCTATCCGTTGATGGTGTAGCTTTACTTAGAAATAAGTCTAGTATTGTAGCACATTTCAGTCTCTGAATTTGAGATATAATTCTTAAATATTGAGGGAAATTATAAGTCATGTTGACTACTAGAGGATATGCAGATAGGAAGGCCAATTGTAAGTATTTCATGCCTTGTAATTTTGTATAAATGAAATGGTGTCAACGGATAACTTAAAGACCTTCAACGGATGAGAAACAAAGCTTCAACGGATGTCTCTAAAGCTTCAACGGATAACATCCTTCAACGGATGAGTGCATCAATGGATAAAGCTTCAACTGCTAACACATCAACGGATAAAGCCATCAACGGATGAAGGCTTCAACGGATGTTCTGTTAAATAGCAGTTGACAAGTGGTAGTTGTACCTACAAACAGAGGCACATGGGTTGACAGAGACAACTGAGATGTGGTAGCCTATTTCAGGAACATCAGAAAAAGCAGTCGTTCTACTCTAGTATAAAGAGGCAATAGTCAACAATACACTGGAGTAAAATGGAGAAGAAACAAGTGGAGAACTTATTTTATTATTGTACTTTTTATCTTTGTCTTCACTTGTAAACTTGGTAATATATAAACCAAGTAGCAGCTAGTAATTAGATAGGAATTTTTCCAGAGCTGTTTAGAAAAATCTTGAGAGAAAAATTATCTAGTTTGTACTAGGACGCAGCTGTGATCAACTTCTTGAATCACAGATTTTCTGAAATACCATCTCTGGTGGAACAACAATCCACCAGAAAAGTTTTTAAGGTCTGTTGTGTTCTTTACATTAGTGTTTGAATATATATCTGTCTGTATTAGCTTAAAGCAATTCATACACTTGTTTGTCTTAAACACATAGCCTTTGAAACTGCTCAAAACTAGAAAAAGTTTTGAGATTTACATTCAACCTCCCTTCTGTAAATCTTATTGTTAGTCCACTAGGAATAACAATTGGTATCAGAGCTAGCTCTTGACACACAAAGAGTTTAAAGATCTTGGAAACTAACAAGGATGAGTAAGAAGGATATTGGAGTAAAAATCCCAGTTCTTGACAAAGACAGTTATCACCATTGGAAGGTGAAAATGCACCTTCATCTACTCTCCCAAGATGAAGGTTATGTAAATTGCATTGAGAATGGTCCTCACATTCCCCACAAAGTAGCCACAGTTGCTACGGCCACAATTGCTGTTGGTCAATCCATTCCAAAACCTAGAGCAGAATGGACAATGGAAGACACAGAAGAAGTCCACAAGGATAAGAAGGCTATGAACATTTTGTTTAATGGTCTTGACAAGGATATGTTTGATAATGTGATAAATTGCACAACTGCCAAAGAGGTTTGGGACACAGTTCAGCTACTGTGTGAAGGTACAGAACAAGTAAAAGAAAACAAAATGCAGCTTCTCATTCAACAGTATGAGTATTTTCATTTTGAAGAAAATGAATCTTTAAATGACACATTCAATAGATTCCAAAAGCTGTTGAATGGACTGAAGCTGTATGGTAGAGTGTACCAGGTGAAGGATTAAAATCTTAAATTTTTAAGATCCTTGCCAAAGGAATGGAAACCCATGACTGTCTCCTTGAGAAACTCTCAAGATTATAAGGACTTCACTCTTGAAAGATTATATGGAATCTTGAAGACTTATGAACTAGAGCTGGAACAGGATGAGGTATTGGAGAAGGGAAGAAAGAAAGGAGGTTCAGTTGCCTTGGTAGCTGAAAATGAGAAATAATGCAGACAAGAAACTGTGAGATCTACATCAAACTCCAAAGATGGCACAAGCAAATCAGAATCAAGCAAGGGTAAGGAGCAAGTTGCTGAGAATGAAGACAACTCCAGCCAAGATGACTCTGATGGTATTGATGAGCATCTTGCATTTCTGTCCAGGAGATTTGCAAAGATGAAATTTAGGAAAAACACTAGAGCCACTAAACCTCATAAGAACATGGTGGACAAATCCAAGTTCAAGTGTTATAATTGTGGTACAAGTGGACACTTTGCAAGTGAGTGCAGAAAGCCAACTTCTGAAAAGAAGAAATTTGACCAAGTAGATTACAAAAAGAAATATTTTGATCTGCTCAAGCAAAAGGAGAGGGCTTTCATTACTCAAGAAAAAGACTGGGCAGCTGATGGAGAAGAAGAGGATGAAGATATGGAATATGTCAACTTGGCTCTCATGGCTGATTCTGAGGAAAATGAAGTTAGTTCATCAAGCAACCAGGTAATCACTACTGATTTAACACAGCTTACTAAAGAAGAGTGCAATGATGCTTTTAATGACATGTCTACTGAACTGTATCATTTGCGTGTGTCTCTTAAATCTCTTGCTAAAGAAAATAGTAGGATTAAAAAGAACAATTTGTTTTTAAATGATAGAAATGTTGTGTTAGAAGATAAGTTGATTGACCTAGAGAAAACTAAGCTACATTGTATATCTGTTGAAAATGAACTAGCTGAATCTGTTAAGAAAGTAGAAATACTTTCTAATCAATTAGAGAGAGAGCAAGAGGTGATTAAAACCTGGAAGACATCTAGGGATGTTAGTGCTCAAATTGCCAAGGTCCAAGGAATTGAATCATTCTGTGAGACTGCCTGGGATAAAAACAAAAAGAAACTGGAATTAATTGATGGGCTGTCAACGGATGTGGAATCAATGGATGATGAAAATTATCCGTTGAAAGAAGAAAAGGAGCATCCGTTGAAGGTTCCTCAATTAAAACAGGCAGATGTTTCTAAAAGTGAAAATCTAAAGAAACTCAACAAAAAGTTTGGTTCAACTTCCAAGAACTTTGTCAAAGGAGAAGCAAGCACATCCAAAGATGTCAGTAAGGTGAATATAGGGCACATGACCTTAGAACAGTTAAAGAATAGGCTCAAAGTGGTTGAGAATAAAAAGGAAACTAAAAGGAAATCTAATAGAAATGGGAAGGTAGGGGTTAACAAACATAACAATTACACACCTGATAAGTATGCTCCTAGAAAAAGCTGTGTGCATTGTAGTAGTGTTAATCATCTATCTGCTAATTGCAAATCTATTAAGAAAACTCCCATTCATGTACCCTCTTCCATGCCTAATATGTCTGCATCACCTCTGCATGCTATGCCTGTTATGTCTCAACAGAATCCTTATGCACATTTTGCAAACATGCCATATTTTAACAATCCTTATCTTGCTGCATTTGGTATGCCTCAAATGCCATGCAATATGTCTATGTGGAATAACATATTTGCACAATCCATGCCTTATCAAATTCCAAATGTGCTAAATGATTCTGTGACTAACCCTACACCTCAACCAACTACATCTAAGATCAAGGTTGACTCAAAGTTACCTAAGTCTAAAGATGCAGGAGGAATGAAGTCTAGGAGAAAGGCTAACAAGAATGGACCCAAGGAAACTTGGGTACCAAAATCAACTTGATTGATTTTATGGTGTGCAGGGAAAAAGAAGAAATCTATGGTACTTGGACAGTGGCTGTTCAAGACACATGACAGATGATTTCTCCCTGCTCACAGAGTTTAAGGAGAGAGCTGGCCCTAGCATAACCTTTGGAGATGACAACAAAGGGTTTACTATGGGATATGGCTTGATTTCAACAAGGAATGTCATAATTGATGAAGTTGCATTAGTTGATGGTCTCAAGCACAACTTACTGAGCATCAGTCAACTATGTGATAGAGGGAATACAATTTCCTTCAACTCAGAAGCCTGTGTTGTCACCAGTAAGAAAGACAACAAAATGGTTCTAACTGGAGTTAGAAAAGGAAATGTGTACTTAACTGACTTCAACTCTACAGATGAAGAATCTATTACTTGTCTCTTCAGCAAAGCAAGTTCAGTTGAAAGTTGGCTATGGCACAAGAAGCTATCCCATTTGAATTTCAAGACAATGAATGATCTAGTCAAAAAGGACTTAGTCAGAGGAATTCCTCTTGTTGAATTCTCAAGGGATGGTTTGTGTGATGCTTGTCAGAAAGGCAAACAAAGGAAATCATCATTCGAAAAGAAGCTTGAAACAACAATTGATGAACCATTACAGCGACTACATATGGATTTGTTTGGACCAGTCAATGTATTGTCAATTGCAAGAAAAAGTTATTGCTTGGTGATTGTAGATGATTTCTCAAAGTTTTCATGGGTCTATTTTCTTGGATCAAAGGATGAAGCAAGTGAAATCATTATCAATCACATCAGGGAAGTCAATAATCATCCTGACTTGAAGGTTAGGAATATCAGGAGTGACAATGGAATTGAGTTCAAGAATTTGACAATGAGGCTGTTCTGTGAAGAAAATGGAATCATGCATGAGTTCTCAGCTCCAAGAACACCTCAGCAAAATGGGGTAGTTGAAAGAAAGAACAGATCTTTAATTGAGGCTGCCAGAACAATGCTTGAAGAATCAAAGTTACCAACATATTTCTGGGCTGAAGCTGTTAATTGTTCCTGCTACACTCAGAATATTTCTTTGATCAATCAAGCTAAAGGCATGACTCCTTATCAGTTGTTCAAGAGAAGAAAACCAACTCTAAACTTTCTTCATGTCTTTGGATGTAAATGCTTTATACTGAGAAATCAATCTGACCATAAAGGGAAGTTTGATGCAAAGGCTGATGAAGGGATATTTGTTGGTTACTCAGCTGGAAAATCTTATAGGGTCTATAATCTAAGAACCAACATTGTTATGGAATCTGTGCATGTTGTGTTTGATGATAAAAAGATTGATGGACTAACAGATGAGGGACACCATGAAAGACTCAAATTTGACAACATTGAGATATATTGTGATGATAGTGAAGAGGAGACTGATGGAGATGACACTTTAAAAGGGATTCAAGATATGCCCTTGGATAATGCACATAATTCTGCATCCGTTGAAAGAGGCAATGCAGTATCCGTTGAAAGACATAGTGCATCATCCGTTGAAGTACATAATGAAGCATCCGTTGATCATAGTTCATCAACGGATAATCAATTTACATCATCAGTTGATAGAACTCCAAGTTTCCTGCAAAGGACCAACAACTTAGGGGGAGTTTCAACTGATCAACACTCTGTCTCACATCACGACAATACTAAGGCCACCTCATCTAGAGCACATCTTCCACCTCAAAGGAAATGGACCAAGAATCATCCCTTTGAACTGATCATTGGTGATGCATCATCTAAAGTGCAAACAAGAAGAGCTACTCAAAATGAATGTCTGTATAGTAGTTTTCTATCTCAGGAGGAACCTAAGAAAGTGGAAGAAGCCTTAATGGATCCAGATTGGATATTAGCTATGCAGGAAGAGCTGAACCAATTTGAGAGAAACAAAGTTTGGAAGCTGGTACCCAAGCCAAAGAACAAGAGTTCCATTGACACAAAATGGGTATTCAGAAACAAGATGGATGAAAATGGCATTGTCATAAGGAATAAAGCCAGATTGGTTGCTAAAGGCTATTCTCAACAAGAGGGAATAGATTTTGATGAAACATTTGCTCCAGTTACAAGACTTGAAGCCATCAGAATCTTTCTAGCCTATGCAGCTAATGCCAATTTCAAAGTCTATCAGATGGATGTCAAGAGTGCATTTCTAAATGGGGAATTGGAGGAAGAAGTTTATGTAAGCCAACCTCCAGGTTTTGAAGATCAAAATTTTCCAGACCATGTGTATTATCTGTTGAAAGCACTCTATGGACTAAAGCAAGCACCTAGAGCCTGGTATGAGACTTTGTCAAAGTTTCTTCTAGATAATCATTTCACAAGAGGTACTGTTGACAAAACTCTCTTCTTTAGAAATGTTAATGGCTCTAAGATACTTGTACAAATTTATGTAGATGATATTATATTTGGATCTACAGATGATAAGCTTTGTAAAAAGTTTGCTAAATTAATGCAAAGTAAATATGAAATGAGCATGATGGGAGAGCTAACTTACTTTCTTGGGTTACAAGTTAAACAAGTTAGTGGTGGAATTTTCATTAGTCAAACTAAATATATTTATGATCTTTTAAAGAAGTTTGACTTAATGGATTATTCACCTGCAAAAACTCCCATGGCCACTGCCACTAAGCTTGAATTAAACAAGGCTGAAAAGTCTGTGGATATTACAAGTTATAGAGGCATGGTTGGCTCACTTTTATATTTAATTGCTAGTAGACCTGATATAATGTTTTCTACATGTCTCTGTGCTAGATTTCAAGCTGACCCTAAAGAATCTCACTTAGTGGCTATTAAAAGAATTTTCAGATATCTCAAGGGGACTCCAAATCTAGGAATTTGGTACCCTAGAGAGTCTGGTTTTGATCTAATTGGCTACTCAGATGCAGATTATGCAGGTTGCAAAATAGACAGGAAAAGCACAACAGGCACCTGTCAATTTCTAGGGAACAAGCTTGTATCATGGTTCAGCAAGAAGCAGAATTCTGTTTCCACATCAACAGCTGAAGCTGAGTACATTGCAGCTGGTAGTTGCTGTGCACAAATACTATGGATGAGGAACCAGTTATTTGACTATGGTATGACTGTTGACAAAATTCCAATATTTTGTGACAACACAAGTGCCATTGCCATTACTGAAAATCCAGTGCAGCACTCAAGAACCAAGCACATTGATATCAAGTACCACTTCATTAGGGAACATGTGATGAAAGGTACAGTGGAACTTCATTTTGTTCCAAGTGAATAACAAATTGCAGACATATTTACCAAGCCACTTGATGAATCAACATTCACAAGATTGGTAAGTGAGCCAGGTATGCTTAATTACTCTTAAAATTCATGTCCTTATTGCAATTTGAATTGAATCCTGAAATGTATTAGCTGCTAGAACAAATTTGATTTTTAACACAGATTATTCCATCAACGGATATTCCCTCTCCGTTGAAAGTCAAAATTGTTCTGTCAACGGATGTTCATTATCCGTTGAAAGACATATACATTTCTGGAATTTTTTATCCGTCAACGGATAAAACTGAAGTGCTCTTCAATGGATGACAGTTTACTTTATCCGTTGAAATATCACATCAGTCGATTCAGGTGTTTCACAGCCGTTGATTCTATTGTCTTAACCGTTGATACTCATACATACAGCTGTATGTATTTGTTTTAAAGGTAGTTTTGAGAATACTTACAGTTTATTCTTAAATGGCTGAAATTCACTTGTTTAACTTGTAAACCAAGAAAGTAAGTTAGTTCTCCCATCAGACTCATTTCATACTTATTTTGCATCAATTTGGCAAACGTTTTGTAAAGTTTCTCATCTATAGAGCCAAAAATAATATCATCTACATAAATTTGAACAAGTATACTAGACCCATTAACATTTCTGAAAAATAGAGTTTTATCTACAGTACCTCTTGTGAAGTGATTTTCCAAAAGGAACTTTGATAAAGTGTCATACCAGGCTCTCGGTGCTTGCTTCAGTCAATAAAGTGCTTTCAAAAGATAATAGACATGTTCTGGAAAATTTGGATCTTTAAAGCCATGAGGTTGTCTGACATAGACTTCTTCCTCCAAATCTCCATTTAGAAAAGCACTTTTCACATCCATTTGATAGACCTTGAAATTGGCATGGGCTGCATAGGTTAAGAAGATTCTGATGGCTTCAAGTCTTGCAACAGGAGTAAATGTTTCATCAAAATCTATTCCTTCTTGCTGACAATAGCCCTTAGCAACCAATCTAGCTTTGTTCCTGACTACTATGTCATTTTCATCCATCTTGTTTCTAAATACCCATTTGGTATCAATTGGATTCTTTCCTTTAGGCTTGGGCACCAGCTTCCATACATTGTTCCTTTCAAATTGGTTTAGCTCCTCCTGCATAGCTAAAATCCAATCAGGATCCAACAAAGCTTCTTCTACCTTCTTTGGTTCTTCCTTTGAAAGAAAGCTGCTGTATAGACATTCTTCCTGAGTTGCTCTTCTTGTTTGAACTCTAGAAGACACATCACCAATGATAAGCTCAATGGGGTGATCTTTTGTCCATTTCCTTGGTTGAGGTAGATTAGCTCTAGATGAAGAAACCTCATTGTTGTCTTGATGTGTGATTGAGTTTTGATTGTTAGAAACTCCCCCTGAGTTTGTGGATCTTTGATTTGAGAATGGGGCACTTTCTATAGGTGATCTATCTTGACTTCCTGCTCCTTTTGATAACTCGACGGATGGTGAATTTTGAGTACCGACGGATGAAGCTGGTTGTCTCCCGATGGATAACGCAGATTGCCTTCCGACGGATGAAGCATTATGCAACTCGACAAATGTTGAGTTTTGTGCTTCATTGGTAGTAGATTTATCTGCATTATCCTTAGATACTGTTTCTTGATCACTCTCATCATCACTGTCATCACTAACCATCTCCACATTGTCGAATTTGAGTCTCTCATGGTAATCTCCATCTTTCAGTCCTTCAATCTTTTTATCATCAAACACAACATGTATTGATTCCACAACAATGTTTGTTCTTAGATTGTAGACTCTATATGCTTTACCAACAGCATATCCAACAAAAATTCCTTCATCTGCTTTAGCATCAAACTTTCCATTTTGATCAGTTTGATTTCTCAGAATATAGCACTTGCAGCCAAAGACATGAAGAAAATTTAGAGTTGGCTTCTTATTCTTGAACAATTGATAGGGAGTCATGCATCTGGCTTGATTAACCAAAGAAATATTCTGAGTGTAGCATGCAGTATTTACAGCTTCAGCCCAGAAATATGTTGGCAGTTTAGATTCTTTAAGCATAGTCCTTGCAGCTTCAATAAGTGATCTGTTCTTCCTTTCCACTACTCCAATCTGTAGTTGAGTCTTTGCTGCTGAAAACTCATGCAGATTCCCATTTTCCTCACAAAATGCTCTCATGACAGAATTCTTGAACTCAGTTCCATTGTCACTCCTGATTCGTCTAACCTTGAAATTAGGATGATTATTGACTTGCCTTATGTGATTGGTGATGATTTCACCAGCCTCATCTTTAGACTTTAGAAAATATGTCCAAGAGAACTTTGAGAAATCATCTACAATTACTAGGCAAAATCTTTTCCTAGAGATGGACAACACATTGACTGGTCCAAACAAATCCATGTGAAACAGTTGCAAAGGCTCTTCAATTGTTGAATCAAGTTTCTTCCTGAATGATGCTTTAATCTGCTTTCCCTTTTGACAGGCATCACACAGTCCATCCTTAGAAAATTCCACTAAAGGAATGCCTCTTACCAGTTCTTTCTTCACTAGCTCATTCATGGTCTTGAAGTTTAAATGGGATAGCTTCTTGTGCCATAGCCAACTTTCATCCTGACTTGCTTTACTGAGAAGACAAGTTACAGATTCTGAATTAGATGAGTTGAAATCAGCTAGGTGCACATTTCCTTTTCTCACACCAGTGAGAAGCACTTTGTTGCTTCTTTTATTAGTCACAACACAGGCTTCTGAATTGAAGGTTACTGAGTTGCCTTTATCACAAAGCTGGCTGATACTCAACAAGTTGTGTTTGAGACCATCCACTAAGGCAACCTCCTCAATGATGATATTGTGCTTTGAAATCAAGCCATATCCCACAGTATAACCCTTGCTGTCATCTCTAAAAGTAATACTTGGTCCAACTCTCTCCTTAAACTCTATGAGCAGGGTAGAATCACCAGTCATGTGTCTTGAACAACCACTATCCAAGTACCAAAATATTCTTTCTGTTTCCCTGCACACATCAAAATCAAATTAAGTTAATTTTGGTACCCAAGTTTCCTTGGGTCCTGCCTTGTTAGCTTTCTTTTTCTGTTTCTTAGGCTTTATCTCATTTGACTTAAGAATTTCAGATTCATCTTTAGTCATTTGAGTTGTGCCTTTGAAACCATTCATTACAACATAATTATCATGCATATTATGACTAACAGGAAATGGCATGCTATGTGTAAACATGTTATTCCAGTAAGGCATGCTAAATGGCATTTGTGGCATACTATATGCAGCATAATAAGGATTTTGTGCAAATGACATATTAGCAAACTGTGCATTCATGTTCTGTGTAGACATAGCATTAACAGGCATGGGAGACATGACATTCATGTTGGGAAATTGAGGTTGCACAGACATGGAAGTAGGCATGGCAGATTTGCAATTAACAGACAAATGATTTACACTACAACACTTGACACAGATTTTTCTAGGAGCATATTTATCAGGTGTGTAGTTAATGTGTTTGTTAATCCCTACTTTACCATTCCTATTGTTTTTCTTTTTGGTCTCTGTTTTTACCTCAATCTTTTCAAGTCTGTCACTTAACTGTTTGACATTCATGTGACTAACATTAGCCTTTTTCCCTTTCTTAACTTGACTCGACTCTCCTGAAACAAAGTTCTTGGAAACAGACCCATACTTTTCATTCAACTTAACAAGTTTGGCTTTACTGATAGGCTTGCTCACAGCCGACGGATGTGGATTTTCATCATTCGATGGATAGCACCTTTTGTTATCCGACGGATGATCCTCATCATCCGTCGAGTCTACATCTGTAAGCACTCCATCTACCAAATTAGGTTCTAGTTTCTCTTTGTTCTTTTTCCAGGCTGCATCACAGAAAGACTCAATTCCTTGAACTTTGGTGCTTTGAGCATGGACATCCCTGGATGTTTTCCATGCTTTAATCACCTCTTGTTCACGCTCGAGTTGCTTCTTTAAAATTTCCTCTTTCTTCAAGGACTCAGTTAATTCCTCCTTGGCAATTTTACACTCAATTCTTAATTTTTCAAAATCAATAAACTGGGACTCAAGCACATTAGTTCTCTCACTAAAAAACAAATTGTTTTCTTTGATTTTAGCATTTTTTTAGTAAGAGACTTAAGTGTAACATGCAAATGATATAACTCTGTAGACATGTCATTTATGGCATCATTACACTCAGCTTTAGATAAATGTGCAAGGTTTGTACTAATTACTTGATTACTTGAAGAACTTGTTTCTGTCTCATCAGACTTGGCCATTAGGGCTAGATTGACATAGCTGACATCTTCATCTTCATCCAGGCCATCTGCTGCCCAGTCATTTTCTTGTGTTATGAAAGCCCTTTCCTTTTGTTTGAGTAGCTCAAAGTATTTTTGTTTATAATCCACTGGCTCAAACTTTTTCTTACTGGAATCTGACTTCCTACACTCACTGGCAAAATTCCCTGCCAAGCCACATTTGAAACATTTGAATCTTGATTTATCCACCATGTTTCTATTTGGCTTGGCTGCTCCAAAGTTCTTCTTGAACTTGAGCTTGGCAAATCTCCTGGAAAGAAATGCTAGGTGTTCATCAATGTCCTCCATGTCATCTCGGCTCAAAGAATCTTTACTTTCTACTGCAAGCCCCTTGCCCTTGTTCTCACAGACCCTTGAAGTTGATTCAACAGCTTCCATCTTCACTTCCTTCTCCTTTTCCAACTCAGCAACTAGTGCAATGGATCCTCCTTTCTTCTTTCCTCTCTCCATCCTTTCATCCTGCTCTATTTCAAGCTCATAGGTTTTCAGGATGCCATACAGTTTCTCCAAAGTAAACTCCTTATAATCCTGTGAGTTTCTTAATGAGACTGTCATTGGTTTCCATTCCTTTGGAAGAGATCTAAGGAATTTCATATTGGAGTCTTTTGTCTGATAGATCCTTCCATGCAACTTTAGAGCATTTAGTAGTTTCTGAAACCTACTAAAAATGTCAGTGAGAGACTCACTTTCTTCATTATGAAAATTCTCATATTGGTGAATCAAGAGCTGCATCTTGTTTTCTCTAACTTGCTCAGTGCCATCACAGATTATCTGTATTGTATCCCAAACATCCTTGGCAGTTTTGCAGTTGATAATGTTGTCAAATATATCTCCATCAACTCCATTAAACAGGATGTTTATGGCCTTTTTATCCTTCCTGACTTGTTCAATGTCAGGATCAGACCATTCATGCCTTGGCTTGGGGACTGATGGCTCGTATCCTGTTGCTGCTCTCATTGGAACATGAGGGCCTCTTTCTATGCAGTCAACATAGGCCTCATCTTGAGAAAGCAAATGAAGATGCATCTTTACCTTCCAATGATGGTAATTATCTTTATCCAGAAAAGGGATCTTGACTCCAACATCCTTCTTGTTCATCTTGCTATATTATTTTGATCCTTAAACTCTTTGTAAGTTAAGAGCTTGCTCTGATACCAATTGTTAGTCCCTTGACAATATGACAAGAATTACAGAAGGGGGGGGGGTTGAATGGAATTCTTGAAACTTTTTCTTGAAATAAAATGTTCTAACTTAAATATAAATAGAAGTGTATTGATTAGCACAATGCGTGTAAGAACCCTAAATTTTGTAATATTTTAAAACTTCAGTGAATAATAATTGGATGTGATTATGCAAAAATTTTGAGTTCACCATAAATGAATAGTGGAATCTTGAGAATTCGAGAACGTATTCTGGTTTAACGAGCGAAATAAGTGAATGCAAAAGTCGTCGAAATTCGAAGATTCCCACCCATACTACGTGTTTTAGAATCCATAAAGAATGGTGTAGAACCGGGAATACTACGTTAAATAAACATCTCATCAAGATGTTATTAAGTTCAAGAGAAAGGAATGGAAGTGATTAAAGGATTATAGACGATAAACGAAATCCTTGCGAAATGAAACGTTCTACGGGAATACTATCGGAATAAAATGACAAGTGCATGAACGATAATTAAATGAGGAAGTAATTGGAAGCCATGCAAGTTGGCCATGCATAATCCTACACCCAACTAGTAGTTAGAAGTGTAACTAGTAGTTAGTCAATCAAACTAGAATAATGTTGTGAATAGTAAAGGGGGAGACAAGGAATACATGCACCATACCTCCATATTTCTCTCATTCAACACACAATCACAAGCCATACTTCTATTATTTCTTTGTCCAAGTGCAGCTCTTATACATATATCTACATATGTATACTTATAACCTAACACACTTTCAAGAGCCAAGCAAAAGAAAGCCATTCTCTCCATCTTTCTCCATTTCCGAATTTCCAAGACCCCCAAGAAATAAAAATTCATAACTTAAGATCTACCCACTCAAATATCATGAAATTTTAACCGTAGCTACTCCATATCAGAGGTAAGCTTCATACCAAATTTTAGACTCGAATAGTTTTTTTCAATTTTATAAAAATGTTTGAAGGAGATGCTGAATAGTAACTCCGAATTTTAGTAACTCGTTTTCTTAATTTCTCTTGTTAGTCTAAGGCTTGTTAGGCTTGTTAGGGATATATCAATCTTCTACAAGGTTAATACACTCCTCCTAGGTTTTCTAAGGATCCAAGAAGGTATAACTCTTCACCTTAAAGATTTTATGGTTGGATTTTAAGGATTATTGTTATATGGTTTCAAGATTTAAGAGATTGTAAATGCTTAAGGTTTATATGTTTAAATCTTGTTAAGTTTTAAAGATTATGAGATGTGGTTCTTGGATGTTACACTAGATGATGTAAAGAATGAGTAGATGAGTGAATCTTGAAGATTATATGTGTTGATGTTGGTTACAAGTACTGGAAATGGCAAGATCTTGTTGTGGTTGTTAAGTAGTGGACTTGTTGCACATGTTCTGGTTTGTGCAGAGAATTCGGCCATGAAATAAACTGTACAGTATGAACCACTAGATATGAAAATCTATATATTGTTTTTTAGTTTCGG
Source organism: Apium graveolens (assembly GCF_009905375.1). Lineage (NCBI taxonomy): Eukaryota > Viridiplantae > Streptophyta > Magnoliopsida > Apiales > Apiaceae > Apium > Apium graveolens. Next base: position 96,522,813 of record NC_133655.1, on the reverse strand, counting down.
TACATATAAATAACGTCGCGAGGCAATTTACGGTTTAGGAGTTATGGCCGATTTAGTGAAAAGCATTTCTGTGAGAACACAGTTACGAATTGTGAAGTTGTGTGATGATTTTGGAACCCTAAAAATTATAATTTGACTATGGAAAAATCATGGTAACTGGATATTACAATAATAAAGAAGACCCAAAAAGAATTTCATTAAAATATTAATTTTCCAATTTTATAAAAATTTTGGAACCAAAGTCGCGCGGTAATGCTACACGACGCGTAACCACTGCCTAGCTACTGCCCTGTTTTAATTAAATCTGGGAAATTCGTTTTCTAAAAAGGGTAGAGTTTGTTTTTGATTAAAAAGTAAAAGTTATCTAGATCGTGCACGCAAAGACGGCGTATCGATTGATTTAACGGTTTGTGTGTTATGAGCGTTTTAGCGCGAATAGTAGAACTCCATAGTCGACCGAACTTTGGAAATGTTTTCTCCTATTTAAATTTATATTTTCAAATCGAAACTTTTGTGATAATTATCTAAAAACACTCAAGAAGTCCTTGAGGTGGTTTCACATTTAAATCTTAATTTTTTCGATTTATTAAATATGCCAGCGTGCAAGTCGCGTAATAGTAATTTAGTTAAAAGTCAACTATGGAAGTACTACTTTGACCGCCCGTTTTGGCCAAGTTAATAATATAATTTGGAGATGATCAAAACACGAGAGTCATTAAGGATTGTAAGAAGAATACATAGGTGTGTCGAACGAGATTTTAAATGGACAGTAACGAGGTGTGAGATGTCGTAAGTTAAATGAACCCGAGAGAGTGAAGATCGGGTAGAGTGAGTCTACTTAGAATAAGTCGATCATTGGTTAACCCGACTAACCGAGGTTATATTATGTCTTGGTAGAGGTTCTAGGACCGAGAGGGATACATCAAGGTAGAGCTTGGACATCAGGCAAGTTTACGAAACCCTATCACAAATTATCCATGCTATATATACTATTTTGATATTGATGCCATGATTTGCAGTTTGAAAATATATGCTAGTCTATGATATCAATACATTCAAACTATGCGATTGTTTACGAAAACAAACTTTGTTTTATTCGAGTATGAGAAATTGAAACGTAATTTTATTATAATACAAGATAGTAGGAGTCGGAGATATTTTAAATCGATTTAATTCCGGAACGAGCCGGACGCGGAAGATTTCTATTTCAATAAACAAAGTACTTTCGCGTAACATACATATTAAGCGAACGATTGAGATTTGATTTATAACTATAAGAGATAATCGAATATTCACTCAAGGGATATCCTGTTTGATTACTTATTTATAAGTAATACCTAAAGAGTTACTAAAATATCCGGAAAATACTTATAGAGATATTGAAAAGTTTTTAAATCAATTCACTCTGTCTAAAACGCATGTAACCATTCGAAGGAAAATTGTAAGAAGTCAAATCCTGTCTTAAGTATTTAATTAAGATTTTTATCAATTCATTGAACCTTATTGAGAAACATTTTGTACTTAAGGTTTTATCAATTCATTGAACCCTTCTTAAAAATATTATGAGACCGTAAATATTTAATATTCCGTACCTCTAAACTCATTTAAAAATAGACATAGTTCCCAAGGATACTTTCTAAATTATTCAAAATTTCTCGGAAGAGATCAATCATCTGAAACTTATCAAAACCTTAGGGAACTTAGTCTAGAAGCATAAGGATTTTGCTTCCTCGCTCAATGAAAAACAAGTGAACAATATATGTAATACTTTACTACGGTTAAGGGTTTGAAAATGAATTTAAATTCAAAACTCCGACAACTCCCAAGGATCAATTAAATTAAAAGTGATGAATAAATCATCTTATTTAAAGGTCAACTCAGAACGATCTATTCTTTCGATAAGGGATTTTGTGTAAATAATATAATTGTTTTGGGACTGGAATGTATCCTGCCCGGCACGGAGAGGTATCGGGTAGTGACCAAGCGTGGAGTGGCGCAATATACAGTTATATGGTCTCTGTGACCATTGACTTTCGGACTTGCACGAAAATGGGCAACCATCGTGTAATGTCTTGATAAGCCCAAATGCGGCTAGGTTTGTATTCCTTCTACTAGTAGAGAAAATTTCGTATTCGGCTGATCACCGGTACGTGGTTTATTCCAGTATAGTCCCTTTCTTCCATTTTGGAAAATTGTTGTGCAATCTACAACAGAAGGCCGATAAGGTTGAGTTTTAAATCATGAGATACATGATGTGAATATCAAATCCAGTTTATAATTCTGGTTCGAGTAAAATCTTGAAGTTTGAAAAAGAAATGGATACAAGTATAAAGTGGATATAATGTTACAGTTGATTTTGAAAATATTACAAGTTTGATAAGCATATATGTTTTCAGAAATCTTTGAAAAATATGAAGTACATTTATTGTTATATATATATGTATACATATAAATATATATGTAGCTTGCTGAGCCATAGTGCTCACTCTTGCTTTTATATATTATATCACAACAGATAGCCAGTATGCTGGAGAAAAGGCAATTACGTGGAGAATACGTAGATTGCCCCCAAACTCTTTGCAGCTTTGCTCAGGTGGACCAGAGTATACAAATAGGATGCTTTTCGAGTTAGAAATATTCATAACTTCATGTAGAGGTTATGAGTAATAGTGTGAGTTCCTGGAAAGTGTAATTGATGTGTAATAACATATGTTATTGGTTATGTATTGTTTCTAAGATTATAACTTGTATGTGTGAAGGATTGGGGTCTATGATGTGATTTTGTTGGATCATGGGGATTAACACATGTGACAAAGGATTGGATGGATATGTGACAACCCAGATTCCTAACCCCGGATTTGGGGGTGTTATAATGCGGAATAAAAACTTAACTGAATCAAAACACAAGTAATTAAAAACAAGAGTCTTTAAAAACTTTCTGGTGGATTTGAATGATTCCACCAAAGATATATATTATATATCAAGAGAACCCTGTGTGCAGAAATGCTCACAGCTGCTTACAATAATTGAACTTCTAAGACTATAGAGAAATGCTAAGAATCCTGCTTACAAATGTTTCTCTGTTTTCTTGCTTAGATCGATAGTGTCTTAGTTGCTACTACTTGGTTTATATATCACCAAGATTACAAAGTAATAAGACAAGATAATAAAACAAAAACTATCTAATCTATTACAATGATACTTCATTACTCTATTCCAGCATCTTTGAATATCTTCATAATAGCATGGAAATGTCAATGCTTCTTTGTTCTAGAAAACCCAGTTGAATAGGCTACCATATTCCATTTGCATCCACTCGACACATGTGACTGTGTTGTCACTGTCAACAGATATTTGAATTCTTTATTCGTCGGGTTCATGATTATCCGTCGAGTTATTGATCATCCATCGGGTTGTCTATTTGATCATCCGTTGACTTCATTGTAGGTTATCCATCGGGTAGCAAACTGGCATTTGACTTCATTTCATTTATGCAGAATTACAAGACATCATCTATGTACAATTAATCAACCTATTCTGCATATCTAGTTAAAGTCAACATGACTAGAATACTACTTACATAATCTATACAATGATGAATACAGAAATGTGCTACAGACTTAGTGATGAGGAAAAGAAGATTCAGATAAAAACTCCATTCCAAGAGGAAACTGAACTTTAGTGATGAGGAAAAGGAAGACCACATTCTTAAAATGTCTACAACTTCAACTCAGACATCAAAACCCTCAGTGGTATTTGAAGAATTCAAGGTGGTGGATCCAACTAGGAACATTCATGGTGAACCCATTATTCCTAAGGATGAGCCACTAGAATGGGATAGTTTGCCTATTCCTGAGCTAAACTTTCCTATCTTCAAGACAAAGAAGACAAAGACAAGAGCAAGTAAGAAAGTGAAGCCCGTGACTCTAAAATCCAAGACCCTAGTCAAATCTCAATCAACAGTCAACAAAGGAGATATGTTGTACATCTGTGACATCAAAGAGTTTTCTAACATTAACATCTACTTAGATGAATTGGAAGAAGTTACAGGAATTGATGCTCACAGACATCTTCCTCAAAGACTGGTATTCAAATACAAGGGAGGAAAAGAGATCATATGGCCACTTCACAGGATCCTTCTAGAAAGTCAATATGTTCTAATAAAGATCTACTCATCATTCAAATAGAACTTTGGATACTATGTGACTGCTAGAAGATTAGTTCTAAAGAAGATTGAGGAGCTGAGGAGTAATAGAGCCAAAGATGGACTTCCAAAAACTCTATCAATTCCCTTCACAGGAAAGAGAGTGCATTTGAGGCCCTATTGGTTAATGGAATTCAGGGATAAAAAGGGAGTTAGAAGATTTTTCAGATTGGAGGACCAGTTGAGTATCTCTAGCAGTGAGACTCTATTAAAAATGCAAGGAATGCTAGATCTCTCAGAAGCTGATGAACTTGAATTCCACAGACAACTCCAAAACCAGATAGAAGAGAACAACAGGAGGCTTGGGAAGAAACCTAGACAATCAAGGAAATAGACTTATCTGCTGAGACTAGAGGAGCACCTTGATAATGATTGTGAGCTATTCTTGTATACTTTGAATTGTTCAATTTTTAGTAAATATTGCAGTACTTATCAGTTTTATCTACTATTTTCAAGTTGTAGTTTTAGGGTGTTTTGTTATCATCAAGTTTCTCTTAATTTATGGCTACAATTCCAGTAGACAGAAATTGGGGGAGATTGTTAGGAATATGTTGTGAACTTGATGATAAATTAATCAAAATGCCTTAGTAGATTTAACTTAGTGAATTTTATAGCACTCGACGGATGATCAAATATAGTCCCGAATGATAATTCAATATAGTCCCGACGGATGATGATTTGATATCCATCGAGTGAGTAGCTTATGTAATAATAAGTATTGTAGCACATTTCTGTAAACAACTTTGTGTAGATTCTGTAGGAGCATATGAGTCATGTTGACTACTAGTAGATATGCAGAATATGTGGATTAATTGTAAATATGAGATGTCTTGTAATTCTGCATAAATGAAATGGAGTCAAGTGTCAAATAGCTACCCGGCGGATGATCAACAAAGCTACCTAACGGATGATCAACAAAGCTACCCGACGGATGACAAGCATGTACCCGACGGATGATCAATAAAGCTACCCGACGGATGACAAGCATGAACCCAGCGGATGATCAATTCAAATATCTGTTGACAGTGACAACACAGTCACATGCGTTGGGTGTTTGCAAAAGGAATGTGGCAGCCTGTTTAGCAGGAAATTGAGAACAAAGAAGCATTACCATTTCCAAACAAGTTATGAAGATTTTCAAAGATGCTGGAATAGAGTACTGAAGTAGCATGGAGTTAGACTTGATAGGTTTTCTTTTATTATCCTGTCTTATTACCATGTAAACTTGGTGATATATAAACCAAGTGTAGCAAGTAGAACAACAACTATCAAACTAAGCAAATACATTTAGAAGATAAATAGAAAAAGCTGTACCTGTCTAGAATTTCTCTGTAGTTTGTTTGTTCAACTTGTAAAGCAGTTATGAGTCAATTTGAGCTTCACAGAGTTCTCAAATCGATATATATATATATATCTGGTGGATACATTCAAATCCACCAGAAAGTTTTAAAGACTTGTGTTTTTTTACTTTGTATTTGATTTACTTAATTCTTTATTCCGCACTTTGCAAATCAAAACACTTATATATATATTGAGTTAGAACATTTTTTTATAAATCTCATAAAGAGGCCAGAATTACATTCAACCCCCCTTCTGTAATTCTTGTTGTATTGTTAGGGAATAACAGAAACCCTCCGCAGGATCCATACGAAAAACAATATTTAATTCATAGTTCAGTCTGTGTACCTTAAGAAGTTTTACGTTAATGGAAAGATCGAGGTTTTGAATGATCACCATGTAGCCCGTCGCTGGAACGATCTACGCCATGAAGGTATCCACACGAATGATCGCTCGGAGGATGGGTGTGTACTAACACATTCTTGAGGCCGCCTTCTTGCTCTCTCTATCTCTCTTCAAGCTGCTAGGGTTTATGTTTAATCAAGTAAAACGTGTAACCCTAATTCTATTAGAAAAATATATTATATAGGCAAGTGCTAATGGGCCTCCAACCCTAAACTGAATTTTAGAGTTATTATTATTATTAAATTCGAAATTCTAATTATCGTATTATTAAGTCTCACTTAATCATCCAATAACTTAATTTCAGATTTAATATTAAATTCGAATTTCCTATTTATTTAATTAATTAAGTCACACTTAATTAATAACAAATAATCGAATTACTTACATTTAATATAAATCCGAATTTAAATTAAATAATCTTCCAATCATTCTTTGTGCAACCCTTTAGGTTATTATTATGTTGGCAACAATTTTAAATCTAATTTAAAATCATAAATAATGAGCGGAATCTAGTAATACATCATTGTTATCCAAGTAATAATAATTAAATCGGTGATCAATTAAACCTTTCGTGAATAATGTACAATGTAATATAATCCCTTTAGCCTTATATTATAGATCAAACTTGAGGCATGCATTATGTCATCCACTATTAATGTTCAATCCTTCTTTCCTTGATCAATGAGTAAACTATTAAACAAATCAGTATTTGAGCACGACCATGCATTTTATAGTCTTACTCAATTAAAAGGCCAATAATATCACTCCTTTAATAAAGGAGGGCTAAATCCCATCTAGATCATTCATATTTGTTACGACCGGCATTTTGTGTAATATTATTTGTGAACCCTGTATAATATTAGAGCTGATTATAAATGTACTTAATGATTGTACGTTTCTGTGAATGGAAATTTAAAATTTCTACATTATAAATTTCTTTATGTAGAATATAAATTTTTCAAAGCAATAGTTTTATTAATTGCCTTTATATTTGATTTATAAGGAATATTCTATACCTTGGAAAATTTTTATTTAAAAATTATTTTATTCACAAATTTCAAAAGTGATCTCATAAAATTTCTAAAAATCCAAGTTAATTTATGATATAAATTTTATAATTTTTGAACTTTTCTTTTATTTTATAAAAATAAATCTTTGAAAATTAGTTGCTTAGTAATTAACAAATTACATGGTTACCCTTGCATGCAAATACTCTTCCATTCAACTAAAGGGCAAAGAAGGCATTTCCAGCCCCACTCACTTTCATTCAACTAGCCAAGTTACCACTTTGTCCTTGCATTCAAATCTACCTAACTTTAGCTAAAAGGTTACTCTTGTCCTTTCCTAAATTCACTCACTTTTGGTCAAATCAAAAGCATATAAAAACCAAGCAAGTGTGATGATCACTCCACTTTCACTCTACCATTCCACCCCCTCCTTTCTCCTCCCTCCCCTCTTGGCCCTCCTCCCTCTCGGCTCTTTTGGCCGAGCCCCACCCCCTCTTTTCTTTCATTTTTCATTCAAGCATCTATCTCCCATTCAAGTAAATGTTGCTTCCTATATCTTGATCATATATAATCCAAAGAGTTTTGACTGAAAAGTTTAAGTTTTGAGCTTGCATGTCATAGTTTTAGTTGGAACTCAAAGTACAATCTTGATTCTCATGGATTTAAGGTTGTACTTTGAAGGAACTACAAGGAATGGTGAAATGCCAAGTCATGAGAATGAGGCTCTTGATTTTAATGGTCATTTCCCTTCCATTTCATTCGGCCATGACCATGAGAGAGCCGAGTGAATGGTTCTTGAGGTTGTTTTATTGCCTTGTTTCATTCTTATGTGTTTTTGGTGGTGATAACATGAATTTTGTAGCAAAATCTTGATAAGACCCTTTGCATGCTATGTGATAATTTAGTTATAGCTTTTTCTAGGCTTGCATGTTGATTTTATGATAAAATTTATTTTGAAAACCATATTGTTTTGGTTTGAATATTCGAAGGCATGCGTGCATGTAAACCACACATGATTTTCGAAAGTTTTTGATCATTTGGATTGATTTTTGTTAGTAAGCCTTAATTTCAGTAAGGTTAAGATATTAATCTTGAGTTGTGCTCCTTGATATGTGATGTTAATTTGCATATATTTATAAAGAAGATAAAACTTGTCGTTTTCAAAAACTTGATGATTTGTAATTTGTGTAATGTGTTAACTTTTATTTTGCTATGTTGCACCTTAGGTAAGGATGATCTCCACTAAGCTTATTTTGAGTGTAAGGGAGTTAGTTTAGTAGAACACCTTAGTTAAGGTTTGGTTTGGGTTTTTGGTTGTTGTTGGTTGGGTTTGTTAAGTAAGAACCTTAGTGAAAGGAGAGTATTAGTTTCTGCAGAAAATCAGTTTGGTACCCTGAGGTTTAGAGTGAGATTTGACCTTGTCATTCTTGTTCACTTTGAGGCCCAAGCCACCAGAAGCTAGAACTAGGGGTATACAATAGGTTTTAGGTGTTTGTTGGAGGTTTGTAAGATGTTTGGTTAGGTGCACGAGTGAAACACCAAATCTGTCCAGCATAGGACAGTTTTGTTGCAACTTAGAAATGAGAAGTTTTGACCATGTCATAGGTAGGCCCTCATTAGGCCCTATTGGGCCTTAGTTAGAGGGAATGTCAGAGGAGTTTTTTCAGCCATAGTTCATAAGATTTGAGTTAGAATAATGTGTCCAAAGTTAGTTCAATTCTGGACCTTTTCTACCCAGAAAAACAGGGGAATCATGGATTTTAAGCTTAAGCCTAGGGAGGCCCCAGCTAGGCCCTTGAGCCGCATCAAGTTTGGGAGTTGCCTTATGATCAGAATAGTCTAGTGTAGAAGTTTTAAAGGTAAACTTGAAGTGTAAGTGTGTCAAACGCACCCAAGAAACCTTAGATGTCATTCTGAAATTTATCATAATAAGCACCTTCACTTACCACATAGTTTTAGAGTACTTATGAGTGAGGCCTAGGTTGACCACCATAGTTGCAAGATAGCATAAAGTTAGTAGAGTGAAAGGCCCAAGTTAGGGTCTATAGGAATTGGATGGTTTAGTAAAGGCCCTTCGAGTTAGGAAGCCAAAATTTGGAAATTTTGTTTAGTTTAGTGACCAAGTGACTTAAGTATGTGGAGCGAGATCACCTAAGCCTAGTGTTGCAATATGGCATGTGTGATATTATTTGGTACTTAAATATGGTATGTGAGCATATGTGGCTATGTGTACTATTATGTTTATAAGGTGATTGTAAATTGCGTGTATATAGGCCTAAGTGCCATTGTGTTTAATTTCGGTTTGCAAATAAGTTGAGTTGGTGAGAATATATTATAATGAGGTTATTATTATTTGTGTAGGATCTCGAGATGAGGGTAAACTTGCCATAAAGGTCGAGTAAAGCTTCCAGTTGCTCCTACCTGCCAGTCCACTCCAGCCTTTTTCAAGGCAAGTGATTCAACCTGCCTTTTTTTCGTTTACACTGCAAGTGTGTGATAACTTGTTCCTATATATGATGTCAGTATTCTGATTTACCTTGATATGCATGAACCAAGTGGTTTTCAAATCTATCTTCATATTATATAGAAATACCATGAACCCTCAAGTGTCTATTGCAAGTAATTTAACCTTATTTGAAGATTGTTATGCAAGTATATCAAAATGTCATATTATGCTAGTATAACAAAGTAATTGTGATATTGAACCATGTGTAAGTTATACTCAGTAACCTCAGCTTGAAGCCTAAAATCCAGTCATTCCTTAAAGATTATTAAATATTGTTTGATAACCCTATCCTTACCCTAAAGCATGATACCCTGTTATACCTTGAGCTGATGATCACTTTCTTTGTATTTTAATACCAATATCATACCTGGAACCCGTGATGCTTATCTTTTTGATATTTTATTGCCTATACCTTATTTGAAACCATTGCTTTAAGCCTAGTCTGGCATTACTCTTTCGTATTATTCGATAGCCTTACTAAATCTCCTTGTCAAAGTCCTTGTAAAAAGAAACCTTTCAATTACCCTGATAGAGTGAAGTCTAGTGGATCATGGCCCTAGCGGATATATTCCCAGTGTTTCAAAGTGGATTTATAACCCTTGATAAAGATGTTTACTATTTAAGAAATTAATTGTCAATTGGTATCAGTTTTTGAAATGATTAGAAATTTGGATTTTCAGTCCCAAAGGGGGACAAATGTTTTCTTTAAATAGTGGATCTGGACTGAGACGCAAGTCCTTTCCGCACTTAAATTATAGGCTTAAAAGTTTCCTAGCGATCCCATTAATGTTTTAGAACCCAGCGAGGTTCAGGATTACTTCGCGGCTGATCACCGGCTGTAATCTATAGCGTCATAAAATGGTTTTTGATTAAGAAATAATTTTGAAAATGTTTTGATACAAATAAATGATGCCATCACTCAATAGTCCATCTCTTTTTATTATTAACTCTATCTTCACATTGTGATTCTTTTATCTCATTTTATTGTATAGTACTTGTTGAGCATTTGGCTCACTACTTGTTTTCACCCTAATATTACAGCTAGCAGCTATGGTTAGATTCAAGCAGACAACACGTAAGACTTGTGATGCCGATGCGTATGTTCGAGCTCAGGTAGAATAAGAGATAGTTTTGTGTGAGGACTTGATATTAAAAATCAGGTTGTAATAGTTAATAGTGTTGGGCTGTTCCAAACCCTAAACTGTAAGATCTTTGATTCGGTTGTGTTTACTTTCTTTTGTTAACTATTGTAATAATTTGTATAATATGTATTGTCGAGTTGGGGGCATGACAGGTTTTGGTATCAGAGCTACGGTTTAGAGTCCCTAGACAGCCCAAATAGGTTATAGGATATATGTATAAGTTATAGATATTATGTGATAGAGTAGGTTAAGTAAATTATTATTAATACTCCTCTTATATATATTTATGTATGGTTTGTCAGCAAAGGGCGCACTCCTCGTCATCCTCTGGGTCAGATGATATTATTGCTTTCTCCGTATATGTTGAGTTGCGGCGCGAGTTCGACATGCTTCAGGGCAAGTACGACCGACTGTAGATCGATTGAAGAATGTGTATCCGGACAGCCGAAACTTTGAAGGGAAGCCTAAGGAGCAGATGACTGCGGAACTTGAGACTTTGGTTCAGTACGTCAACACTAAGCTTGAGGAGATGCCATCGCACCGAGACCGTACCAGCCAGTATATCATCCAGATGGTGGCGGACGAGCTCTAGAGTATTGTGAAGACGCTTCAAAAGGAGAAGACTACCAAACCCCGTTCTGAAAGAGTGGAGCCTTAGTTCTTTCCATTATCTACCTTTCATGATGTTGTATTGTTGGACTTTGTAGAATTCCCTGTTGTTTCCTTTAAATAAGCATGTTATTCCTAGATTCAGACTTTATTCTAATCTTGATGTATCTTGACCTTTAAATTTCAATTATTATGCACTATCATTCCGGTTACTTTCAACTGTTATTTTACGCCTTTATATGCATCACCCTGTTCGTTTAAATTAAATTTTGACCTCATATGAGAACAAGAATGCCATGTGACACCCTCGAATTATCTCATTATTCATACCTATTTTGACGTAACTTTTATTTCAGGATCATGCCACCCAAAAAGAAGAACCCAATAACCACATCTACCACATATCCTAATATTCTTCGATTACTGGAAACCTTACAACAACAAACAAACGCTATAGCTCAACAACAACTAACTCCTCATCAACAATTTGAAAACCAAGATAACTGTGAACCACACCAACCACCTGATCCACCAGTACCACCTCTGTAATGTCTGGGAAATTTATGTAATTATTTTTATCAATAAATAATTATTATGTGATTTTATGTGAATTTTGGTGAATTATTTGATGATGGATAATAATATTTGGATGTTTATTTCTGATAAAATTTAGATATTTTAATTTCCAATTATCCAGAATTAAATCTAGATAATTTTGGTATTTTTCTGGTAATTTTTGGATTATTATATGATTTTATGAGAATTTATAGGATTAATAATGATTATTTTTACATAAATATAAAATTACTTTTTAGAATCAGAAATCATTCCACTTCAATCGTTTTTGCATTTTTACAACCCGAAACTCTTCCGAAAACTCCTTACGAACCTAATCTGATAGTTCTGAACACTTTTCATGTTTTGACTTTTTCGATCCGGGGTACGGTTTGACCTGTACGAGTCCCGGTGTGAAATTTTTGATACGCAAATCATTTTATATATCGATAAGAATCCATATTCTCAAAAGACGAGACATTATAATCTTATTTCTGTATAAATTATTTTTTTGAAAGCTCTATTTTGATACTTATCCAAATTTTGTATTAAAATCGTATCGTCTTTTCAGTTACTTAGCGACTAAGTAACCTATTTTCGGATCCAAAAGGTAAATGTAATTATCGCATTATTAAACAAATAAAATGTGTGATGATTCGGTCAGCTATGTGATGTGTATTATTTATTGTTTGTGATTTGTTGGATGCAAAGGTTAATTTTATGATTAATTATCGAGTTGTATGAACTTAATTCATTTTTAAAATGATTTTATTGAATAATTATTCTCATAAATGCTAAAATTGCTCCTAAAATTATTTTTGTTGTTTTATAATTTTATTTATTATTTTAGGAGTTTAATTATTTATCTCTAAATGATTTTCTGATTTCATTTAATTGTAAAATCAGTATTTAATCCCAGAATGCTTCAAAAATCATGAAAATTTTTTTTTTGGGATATTTCAAGAAATTTAAAATTATTTTGAAAAAATTTTGGAATTCAATTCACTGCATGTTGGTTCGTTTAAATCATCAAATGCGGGTTCGCGCGGTATTTTAAAAATGAATAAAAAATTACAAGGATTTTTCGGGAATAGTTTTTAATTAATCCGAGATTTTTATATTATTTTCGTGAATTTTCGAGTTACGCTTACCCGTGAATTATTCGTTAAAATACAAAATATCAGTGTCGGGGTTAGATAATTACGGCGCAAATCAGGATATTAACGAAAAAAACAAAAAAAAAACAAAAAAAATAAATAAGAAATAAAAACCCCAAATAGTTATCCCTGTGCACCCCTCCTATTTCTTTCCACCGCCATGTCTCTCCCCCAATCTCTCTCTTGTCTCGCATCTCTCTTTCGCTTCCCTCCGTTCTCATCTCTCCCCCTCCTTCCCGTCTTAATCTCTCTACTCCCTTTCCCTCCTTCCTGTTTCTTCTCGGATTTTCTGTGTTCCTCCCCTTCCATCGCTGCCATTCCGGCGAGCCACCGCTGTGTTCCGGTATAGCCGTTTTTCGGCTCGATTCTTACTGCTCTGTTTTGTATACATATATGTGTAGGCATATATGTATATATTTCAGTCCGTGTTGCTTCTATCGTACCTATCGCCGCCCCTCACCGTTTTCCGGTGAGGGTGGTGGTGCGTGGGATATATGCGTGTGTGTGTGATTGTACGTGTGTGTGTGTTAGGAGTGTGTCTATATATATATATATATGCAGTTAGTTGGTGTTGTCCTGTGCCTGCATTTCTTGATTTTGATTTTTTTTTTTCGGCCAGTTGCAATTGCAGTGTTGATGTCCTGTTGCGCGTATTCTAATCTGGGGCTTTAAATTTTCTACAGGAAAACTGATTGATTATTTTAATGAAATAAATTCAATTTCGTGTGGGAAATAATAAAATTAATCGGTGGAGTTTTGCGTTGGAAACCTGAAAACTAATCGGATACCCGCAAAATTTTACCGCCGTCGGCGTTGAGCCTCGGCGAGCCGACGGTGGACGGTGATGATTTTTATCTGAGTCCTACGAATAAAAAAAATACGAACAAAAACATAAAATACGAATAAAAAAATAATTAGTAACCGAATTGTATCAGTGAATGGGATTGGTGTCTGGGAATTGTGAATTGTAGTGGTGAATGATTGGTTGTTGTTGTTGTTGTGATTGACGTCGAATTGTCTCAATGGGTAGGCCGATAAACAAAGGAGACGCTACCCGATTTTCGGGAAATTAATTCTGAAAATACGGGAACTTAACCTATAATTATCGGAAACGTCGAATAACCATATATAGTTATATTACACGAACTTAATTACGATTGAGACAAAATAATTTATAAATAAATAATTGATTACCCGTTTTTCCCAAATAACGAGTATACGTATTTTCCGAAAACGAACACCGAACCAAGTTTCAAAGATGTGAACCATAATTGCTATATGTATTTCGATAATACATATAAATATGAATTCAGTGATGAAATCGTATGGGTAGAATAGGATAACAATTTGATGTTAAGCTTAAGCGGTTATCTGAATTAGGGTATTTCAACCCTATAGGCTTTAGACGGAAGACCGAGATGTGACATCGGACTAGGAACGATCTAGTGATTAGATGTCGAGATCAACGAAGTTCCAACCGAAGGGTCTGAATGTTGGGATTGTATCCAGAATAGGATAGTAGTTTGACGATAAAGTCGAACCAAAGTCAATAGCGGTTAAAGCTTATTGAGGCAAGTATTCTTGATTTTCTCTTAAATACTGCAAGCATTACTGATTTTCTTTTAAATTACTGCAAATATTTATTCGCTCCTATTCTAAGTTCAGAATAGTTAACTGTTTTATAATTCGCTGCAATTACTCTTATTATGCTAGTTCTTTTCATTATTGTTCCTATAATTCGATTGCTCTCCTGAGCAAATACCCATTCTTTCGGGTTATTTCCGAACCCTGAATTGGGATGTTTTGAATTCAAAAAGATTTGATATCAAAATACTCCACGGGCTGGATAATGATATTTTGGGGATTAAGTTTTACTTAATCCTAAGGACCGAAACATAACCGGTGCCTTGAGATGGGCCGTAGTGCCCGGGGTCCCGACTGGATCTATACAGGTAGGTATAGATCTGCACTGTATCCTGACTGATCAGCAGGATATAGATGCGAACTAGTGTCCAGTCTAATTTGTTGTTGATCGCCATTAACGGCACTCTCTCTCGAATGGTTTTATGATTCCAAAACCGGACAAAACCCTGATTCAGGAGATGAATCGGGGAATCGCTTGTCGATTTTAAATTTATAATTAAAGGCTGGTGACAGCCAACATTTATTCGCTCCACTCATTCAAAATAGAATTGTTTAAATTTTTTTGAGATTTTGTCCGGAAGTTTTCTTTGATATTAATGTTTGAAACTCAAATTATATACTTGCTGGGCATTTTTGGCTCACTCTTGCTTTGTCAATTCTTATTTCTGCCAGAAAAAGATAAGTATAAAAATGAATAGCTTAGATGGACAGCAGAAGTTCGAGAAATCTCCGCTGCGAGAGGTTGAAGAAGTTGGAAGAATATGATACGAGCATTAGTTCAAAGGTATTTACAATTGTACTTTAGTTCTTGAAAGTTGTAGAAGATTAGATTTTTGTTTCATACCATAACCTGTAAATGATCCGGATTAAAGAGGTTAATTGAACATTCTTGTATTTTATGTAAAGATTATTTTCGTGACACCAAATCTTGACCCCGGATTTGGGCTGTTACAAGTTGGCATCAGAGCTGCAGGTTATTGGTTACTGAAATAAGAATAGGTGAGAGTAAGATAGGAATGATAGATCGTACAGGATAGGAAAGACCCTAGGCATACCCAGTTGAGTTGAGTGTGAACTAGGGTTAGCAGACTCGATATAGAGTTGGTAAGATAGGATTACTGAGAAAGTGTAAGGAGAATATTGCAATGCTATAGGTATATTGAATTCTTAGACCCTACAATAATGAGGAATCGACGGATTGACAAAGACTGGGTATGTTACCTTACTTTTCATATGGCTTTGAAGAATATGCGATTGATTCTTGTGAGAATTTGTGTAAGAGAAGCTACGATTTAACCTAGAATTAGGTAGTAGGACGAGCTTCATGCCGGAGCCAACCAGTTGATGGAAGCTGATGAAGAACCAACGTTGCACATTTTGAAGGCATCATCTTTGTAAGAAGATTCTTACCACATACCGCGCGCTGCGCGAGGAATGATATCTACCTTCTTAGATATAGGTAAGACTAGAAAGAAGATGCGACCCTATCTATAGACATAAAATTGAATCGCATGCGTGGTTGTAAGCATAACGTCAAGGACGACGACGAGAATATGAAAGACAATGACAGGCGTTAGCATTGGGTTTGAGTTAGGAATAAAATGATATACGACGGTAAAAGAAGTTTCGTCAATCAATAAGTGCGAGCAGAATGCAAGGAAAAGTGGAAGAGGTACCAAAGTGGAGAGACCCTTATATGGGCATTCTTTTAATTAGACAGTTCATGGGTAAAGCATAAAAATAGCAAGTAACTTATATAGTAATGACGACCAAATATTTGATTTCCAAAACTTTAAAATGAGATGTCGGAAGAGATTTTCTTAATCAACTTTCAGAAGATTTTTGGCATGAAATGAGTGTTACAAATTGGTTGTCGAATTACTATTTATGTTCTTGTTATTACCAACAGAAAATGACCTAAAAAGATAATGGATTTAGACTCAGTATTGTTAGTTCGGGGGACCAAGTAGACCCATTGGCAGGAAGAAAGGTTTATAGTTTTCTGTGAAAAATAAAGGTAAGCGTTGTTTAATAAAATCTATAATTGAATCAACATATAAAAATATTAATTACCCAATTTATAAAATTATTAAAATTTAACAAGACTCGTGATTCAAACGGACGGAGGATGATTGAAGGAAATGAAAGAATCTTCCAGATGATTAGAGAAGAGTCATATTTCTATTGACAGAATTGAGGCATTACATGATTGATGGATATTTTACGCGACATGGATGAAATTTGAGGCCGTGATTTTAAATTTTGGAACGACGTGATTAAGATCAAATTATTGAAGCATTTGGTGTAAAGGCATTTCCAGACATCATTTCGAAGAAGGCATTTCCAGACATCATTTCGAAGCAATGATGTGACTTAAATCGTAAACCTGTATCCGAACGATCCTGAAGGCAGATGTAGGTGAAGCATGGAAGGTGATCAATACTGACATCCTTTCTTCTAATACGATAGTATACGTTTTTCTTAATTCTTGAATACGACTGAAAGCAATGATTATAAATTTTGTAAGGACGCGATATGATCGAATTATTAAAGCTTTGAGTATGGAGGCATTTCCAGAAGACATTCTGAAGTTATAACGTAACCTAAACGGTGAATCTCTCATCTGAATGGTCCCTGGAGGCATACGTAAATGGAGCGTTGATGGTGACCAATGGTGATCTACAATGTTATTCTTTTACAAATACGATAACATATGTTTATCTTGAGTTTTGAATAAGTATGAGCTTCTTCTGTTGATAAATTATATGAGGCGAAAATGAAAGAAAATTTATTGTATTCCTTTTGAACTATTTCTCTTCTCAAATTCTTGATTCCTGATTGAGACAACAGTGTTGTGATATGACGCTTGGTCAAAATAACGAAGAGTCGGGTGGGACGCCACCTAATCATGTGCTGTATGCCATATAGTATGAAAGACTGGCCATCTTGAGTACGAATATGGTTGTCTCATTCTTCACTCATTTTTCTTTCTTCAATTTTCTGATTAACAAATTCTTACATTGATATTCCTTATTCCGTTTCTCAATCAAAATCATGTTCACAAACTCTCCTCTTGCGTAGAGTCTATTCTTTGATGATTTCAAAATAAATGAAGTATTGTGGTACGTGGAATTATACAACGAACATAGATGCGATTGCAAATCGATAAATGGTGGACATCCGCGAGCAAGGAAAAATGGATACACCGACAAATGTGGACATGGCGAAGATATCAAGTCACACAGTTGTTCTTGCTACAGGGATCTCATTAGTACGGTAGATTAAGTTAACGCGATGCACTTCGAATTGGAAAATTTTGATGAGAAATGAATCGTTAGTGAACCGTAATAATTATATCAACTACAAAATAGGAAATTAAAGTTGTGTGCGTCAAACGAAGCAAACGAGTATCGGGACGACCATCAAAGATCAAGGAAATTTTGAACAATGACTCAGACAGGCGGTTATTACACGAGGCATTCCTTCGTCATGAAAAGATATTTGTCGTGAAAAATTCAAGATGGAAGAAATCTTAAATGTAATCGAACTTCGAACGTGTTATTCAAGAAGTTGTGAAGTTCTCTAACTTGCGTAAATAAGTGATGGTGAATTTAATGCTCATACCCGGGTCAGTGACGAAAGTTTGATACGGGAACATAAGTGGAGATGAAGCAATGGTGATTCGACTGTGGAGTTTTTAGAAATAACGAGATAACGATTAAGTTTCCATCAGATTACGATGATAATAATGAAAACCGTGCGTGGTTATTAAAGGATAAACGGATTAGTTAATAAAATTGAAGGTGTATCGTTCAAGATAAATGATTGTTGTGATTGGTGGAATGATGCGGCATAATTCTTAAAAGTAACTATACACAATTAGTAATGACATGAAATAAGTTAAAATACTCGCGAAATAAAATTTTGAGAAACGAGACAAATTTTAAAGTTCACTAATAAAATTGTGTAAGATTCTGAAAGAACTGGAAAATAAGTGGTTATATTAATCCTTGTTGATTTAAAACTTTAAGTCTCATTTCAAAAGATATATATGCCAGACAGGTGCTGATCAAGATGATAAAATGTAAATTGTGGAGAAATTGATGATTTTGGTTAATGAATGTGGGTAGATATGAATGTGGATGATCTGGTTAACGGCTTGAGTCCAACTGGTAGTCAATGGTATAGGGGAAGTGCTGCCCAAATTTTCAAGAATTACCCTACGTTTTAGAATGAAGAAGTATATTGTCGTTTTCACCAGTCCTCCAAATGATTGCGATCTCGGTTCTTGAGAAAGAATGTTATGACCAAATCGACTTTATATAATTGGTCTTTGATTCCAGTTAGCTAGTCTTCACTTGATTTAATTGATCAGTTAAAAGAGTTAATTAATCAATTTTACCAACTAATGGTAGTTGAATGGAAATCGATTCCAATTAGATTAAGTCAAATTCTGACATGATTTTCAGATCCGAAAGTAAAGCAATTAGCAATTTGGAGGAAGTAATGACATTAACAGAAATTGGAAATTGAGTAAAAGTAGCGTGATGTTACTACAAACATGTGCGAGGTTTTATCCAAAAGAGTACGCCCTTTTCAATAAATAAGAGGAATAGAAAGTTATTGGTACAGGCGAATGAGAAGAATATTTCTAAGAACTGAAGGTGTAAGACAAAACTAAGAAATGTTAACATTTGTAATGACGTTCCAAGAAGGACTTGAATGTACACTTCTTTTGAATGACGATTGAATGGAAGTTGTTGTAAAATAACGGAAAGCTCACAAATTCAAGCATCTAATGTAAGATGGAGACTGACGAAGTCCGCATGTGAACTCAGGGAACAGAGATGTTGGTCAATGAAGAGGAGTCAAATACGTGATTCGTGATGCGTTAAGCAAGGCTAAGAAAATAGCTACCGATGAAAATTTGATAATTCTGTTAGTAAGAATTTAAACATTATAAATAAAAGCCTTCATTTCAGTGTGAACTCCAGAAATGGCCTATCCAATAATAAGCAGAGTAATATTACTAAGAAAATGAAATTCGTTATGTTTAAAAGAGATAATAAATAATGAGAATGAAAAACTAATCAAGACAAGAAGTGGAATCAAAAGGATGATAAAGAAATTTTATAAAATAATCTAGGAAATATGTAAGTTGGGAATGTCGGTGGTGCCCGAAATGTTAGGAGAATGAGGTTAAACGTCGATAGTTGGAGATAGGAATTCGTTTCAAAGATGCGTGTAAACGGGGATGATTAAACGAAGGTATTGTTGGTGAACTGCTAAAGAAGAACGTTACAATAAATCTCATGTCGGAATTCTTTAAAATGAAAATGAAGTCCCGGAGGGTCGAGCGAATGATTTTCCAAGGTTACCTCGGGGAATGAGGTAAGAATTTCTCGTCGGTTACTGCACAGAGTCAAGCTGGTGTCAAAAGCCCTGTATCGTATAACTCAATAGGGATGAAATAAAAATTGAAGGAAAATTTCAGAAATATGGAATGAAAGAATAATGAAATAAATAGTAGTTTGCGCTGTGCACAAAAGTGGTCATGGAAAAAGAAAATAGAGATATGAAGTTACGCGTCGATTATCAGGAATTGTAAGTTTGAAGACTAAGTGAATACAATGTACCAGGAGTATTCGGATAATGTAATTGTATTTATTGATAACATCCTCGCTAATTCAAGGACTAAGGAAGATCAAGTTGAACGCCTGAAGATATGCTTGCGAAGAGTTGAAAAATAGCAACTGCATTTTCAACTTCAAAGGTATGAATTCCGCTTACGATATATTATGAGCTATGATTGTATGATTAACTACCAAACATGAAAGGTCCATTTAAGGACATATGTTTTGACTAGGAAGAAAAGAGTGAATATCATTAAGATTCTTGGGAAATGGCTAAAAGAATTCGAAAAGTTAGGAATTGAAAAATAGGTTTTTATCCGTCTTCTGAGTTATGCTGATACTTACTTTGTTGTTGGATATCAAAGGTGGTATTAATGCAGATGATTGATGTTGACTTCAATATGGGACGTTGTGAGCATCAAAGTTCGTATTGATATCTAATTTGATATGACAACAAAATGAGTATTAGCACCAAGAAACCGGGTTTTGAATAAAGTTCTAATTCATTCCGTTCCAAATTGATATATTTCCTTTCAGGCAATAATAGACTCTCGCTCAATGAATATACTTAATGGTGATTGAAAAGAAATTGAAGTATACCTCAAAGTGGTGAGTTAAATGCAATTGTCGAGATTTTCCTTTACTTTTAGTTTTTGAATAAATGCAGAACATTTCGAAGCATCAGGCGTCATGAATTCAGGATATCGGGCACAGACGAATAGAAAATGCAAGAGATCGATTAAAGATTCTCGAATACGATTGAAAACGATCATGGGTTAGGCTAATCGAAGAGAAAGAGGCCTGAAATGTAAAGTAGAACAGTTAGTGAAAATACAAATTTCATGAACACAAACTATTAGAATTCGAAAGAAAAGAAGGTTAGTGTAAATTAAGTTAGTCCTTTGAAATAGTGAGATAGATAGAACGATTGTGAATGAGTTGGTCTTGTTGTCACAGGTATAACGAGTCCATAAGACATTCATGTGCGTATGACTGCGAGGAGTAATTTAGCTCCAAATGTATGAAGTAAAGATTGAGTTAGGGATTGCATGAGCAACTGATAGATTTGATGACGGAAAAAGGCGGTTGAATTGTGATTAAGATGATTAGGACTGAGAAATTATATAAAAGATACTTGGAAAATATCATGGTTTGTTCCTTAGCATGATTCTGAGGACAGAATCCTTTTAAGGGGGGAAGGATGTAACGTCTGGGAAATTTATGTAATTATTTTTATCAATAAATAATTATTATGTGATTTTATGTAAATTTTGGTGAATTATTTGATGATGGATAGTAATATTTGGATGTTTGTTTCTAATAAAATTTAGATATTTTAATTTCCAATTATCCAGAATTAAATCTAGATAATTTTGGTATTTTTCTGGTAATTTTTGGATTATTATATGATTTTATGAGAATTTATAAGATTAATAATGATTATTTTTACATAAATATAAAATTACTTTTTAGAATCCGAAATCATTCCACTTCAATCGTTTTTGCGTTTTTACAACCCGAAACTCTTCCGAAAACTCATTCTTAACCTAATCTAATAATTCTGAACACTTTGCATGCTTTGACTTTTTCGATCCGGGGTACGGTTTGACCTGTACGAGTCCCGGTGTGAAATTTTCGATACGCAAATCATTTTATATATCGATAAGAATCCATATTCTCAAAAGACGAGACATTATTATCTTATTTTCGTATAAATTATTTTATAGGAAGCTCTGTTTTGATAGTTATCCAACTTTGGTATTAAAATCGTATCGTCTTTTCAGTTACTTAGCGACTAAGTAACCTATTTTCGGATCCAAAAGGTAAATGTAATTATCGAATTATTAACCAAATAAAATATGTGATGATTCGGTCAGCTATGTGATGTGTATTATTTATTGTTTATGATTTGTTGGATGCAAAGGTTAATTTTATGATTAATTATCGAGTTGTATGAACTTAATTCATTTTAAAAATGATTTTATTGAATAATTATTCTCATAAATGCTAAAATTGCTCCTAAAATTAATTTTGTTGTTTTATAATTTTATTTATTATTTTTAGTAGTTTATAAAATTTTGAAATCAATATTTTCTTAATTATTTATCTTTAAATGATTTTCTAATTTCATTTAATTATAAAATCAATATTTAATCCCAGAATGCTTTAAAAAATCATGAAAATTTTATTTTTGGGATATTTCAAGAAATTTAAAATTATTTTGAAAAAATTTTGGAATTCAATTCACTGCGTGTTGGTTCGTTTAAATCATCAAATACGGGTTCGCGTGGCATTTTAAAAATGAATCAAAAATCACAAGGATTTTTCAGGAATAGTTTTAAATTAATCCGAGATTTTAATATTATTTTCGTGAATTTTCGAGTTACGCTTACCCGTGAATTATTCGTTAAAATACAAAATATCAGTGTCGGGGTTAGATATCCCTGTGCAACCCTCCTATTTCTTTCCACCGCCATGTCTCTCCCCCAATCTCTCTCTTGTCTCGCATCTCTCTCTCGCTTCTCTCCGTTCTCATCTCTCCCCCTCCTTCCTGTCTTAATCTCTCTGCTCCCTTTCCCTCCTTCCCGTTTCTTTTCGGATTTTCTATGTTCCTCCCCATCCATCGCTGCCATTCCGGCGAGCCACCGCTGTGTTCCGGTATAGCCGTTTTTCGGCTCGATTCTTACTGCTCTGTTTTGTATATATATGTGTAGGAGTATGTGTATATATTTCAGTCCGTGTTGCTTCTATCGTACCTGTCGCCGCCCCTCACCGTTTTCCGGTGAGGGTGGTGTCGCGTGGGATATATGCGTGTGTGTGTGATTGTATGTGTGTGTGTGTTAGGAGTGTATATATATATGCAGTTAGTTGGTGTTGTCCTATGCCTGCGTTTCTTGATTTTGATTTTTGTTTTTCGGCCAATTGCAATTGCAGTGTTGATGTCCTGTTGTGCGTATTCTAATCTGGGGCTTTAAATTTTCTACAGGAAAACTGATTGATTATTTTAATGAAATAAATTCAATTTCGTGCGGGAAATAATACAATTAATCGGTGGAGTTTTGCGTTGGAAACCTGAAAACTAATCGGGTACCCGCAAAATTTTACCGCCGTCGGCGATGAGCCTCGGCGAGCCGACGGTGATGATTTTTATCTGAGTACTACGAATAAAAAAAATATGATCAAAAACATAAAATACGAATAAAAAAATAATTAATAACTGAATTGTATCAGTGAATGGGATTGATGTTGGGGAATTGTGAATTGTAGTGGTGAATGATTGGTTGTTGTTGTTGTTGTGATTGACGTCGAATTGTTTCGACGGGCAGGCCGATAAACAAAAGAGACGCTGCCCGATGTTCGGGAAATTAATTCAAAAAATACGGGAACGTAACCTATAATTATCGGAAACGTCGAATAACCATATATAGTTATGTAAGGCATATGTCATAGCCTATTTGTATATTCGAGGATTTAACTCAACTCAAATAAGAATGTTATAAGTAAATAGTAGATCTACCGTCAAAGAGATCTCGCAAAGTAACATTTGTCAAAGGATTCAGAAACAAGGTTCATCTACAGACTTGAGGAATTAATTCACTGGAAGAAGTTCAAGAAATTGATCAAGCCTCAGTGATATAAATCAAGGTTGTGGATTTAATCAAGTGAAAGAGATCTCGTCAGGGTATCAGATAATTACAAGGATTTAATATGAAGAAAATCAAGTATCAAAGTCAAGACATGAAGAAATGTCACGGATGTTAGTCACTCATGAACCAGACAGTACATCGAGTCTCAACATTGAAGTGGTGGAATTGTAGCATAATTGACTGTGATTATCTGAAGATTTTCAGAAGAATGGTTGCTGCTCAAGATTAATATTAATTCTCTATTAATTAAATAAGTCATATAATTTAATTAAGAAAATAAATTATATCTGCAAAGATTAATTTATTGATTAATTGACTTAATTGATTAATTAATTCTGAATTAATATTAAGGATTTTCAGAAGTTTAATTGGATTAAAAACAGTCTTAAATCAGCAAGACAATTGAAAATGAACTAGCATGACAATCTGGATTGTCATACCGATTGTCATGCCAAGTCATTTCAATAGTCATACCGAGAGTTCTACTAGGAAGGAGATTGTCTTGCTAGTTCAACTGATTGTCATACCGAAAGTCATTGTAGTTCAATCAGATTATCTTGCTAGTACAATCAATAGTCCTACCGATTGTCTTGCTGAGCTCGGGATTGTCTTTCCAGTTCAATGAGAGTCTGTTGATTGATTTAAAAAGAACAGGAGCAGCATACATTCATTTATCATCCAACATATAGAAATATACAAGAACAAAAACAGAGCAGCCGTAGAAGAAATATTTTATCCTTCATCTGCAAACTTCAAGTTCATAATTTCTAGTTTGTAGAGTTAAATCCAAACCACTAGAAATCTTTATCTTGTTCTTGTGTAACTATCTAGCGGATCAAAATCCCTAGAACTTAATCTCAAATTGCGTTTAGCATTTGAATCTTTTTATTACAAAAATAGAAAAAGTTCATGTCAAATTTATTCTAGATTTGTGATAATTAATTTGAGATTAATTCCTTGTAATCGATACAGTTGTTGTAACACCTTTCAAGTTTAATAATATTCTTATTTAACTTGAATTTTGTTTCATATTTTTATTCCGTATTTAATTCGATTATTTGGTACTGTTTGTATTCAACCCCCCCTTCTACAAACACATTGGGACCTAACAATTGGTATCAAAGCCTTCTGATTAACGAACAAATCAAGATCCTAGACTTTTGTGATTTTTCAACTCCTTGAATTGTTAGATATATTTGATAATGTCATGGCTAATATGATTTATGTTTAGTTTTCAGATCTTACTTAACAGGATAAATCAATACTTAACTGGGAATCAGTACTTATACTGGAAGTCAGGACTTAAGGATATCAGTACTTATATTATCAGGAGATAATCATCAGAAGTTAGATATCAGAACTTAAGTGCTGAAGGACGTTCAGATAAGGACAGCAGCTGATTAAAGGAAAGAAGATCGAGATAAACATAAGAAGAGATATGCATGAAGAAGGAGTTCCGTGAAGAATGGAATACTTAGAAGAAAAGATATCTGATTGATATATTTTAGGAAGCAGAATTATATTCCATATCAATTAGCGATTATCTTGTAACTGTGTAGTATATAAACACAGACATAGGGTTTACACTATAAGTGTTATCATATTCGAGAAGATTATTCATTGTAACCCTAGCAGCTCTCGTGATATTTGTTCATCACTGAGAGGTAACAGTTCCATACTGTAACAAAGTTTATTGTTTCAATAAAGTTTGTTTTCTGTTACTTGAGATATTAAAGTTCGATTTGATTGTAATTTACACTGTATTCACCCCCTCTACAGTGTGTGTGACCTAACAAGTGGTATCAGAGCTAATCAGTTAACACACATACAGTTAAAGATCCAAACACAATCATGTCTGACACAGAAACTCCAACTAAGCCTACCAAAACTGAAGAATCTCCAAAGACACAAATTCAAAGTCGGTATGAAACCATCAGAGTTCCCATACTGAGACCATCTGAATATGCCATATGGAAGGTGAGGATGACCATGTTTCTGGAAGCTACAGATCCAGAATATCTTGATAAAATCAAGGAAGAGCCTCACAAACCAACCAAGCTCGCTGTAGCAGTTGCAGGTGAAGCAGTAAAAACCGTACCAAAGGAAAAGAGTGATTATACTGCTGAAGATATATCATCAATTGCTAAGGATGCTAAGGTACGACACTTACTGCATAGTGCCATTGATAATGTAATGTCAAATAGGGTAATTAACTGCAAGACTGCTAAGGAGATATGGGATGCTCTGGAAACAAGGTGTCAGGGAACCGACATAATTAAGAAGAACAGGAAGACAATACTCACTCAAGAGTATGAACACTTTGATTCAAAGGCTAATGAATCATTGACTGATTTATATGATAGATTTGTCAAACTCTTGAATGATCTATCACTGGTTAATAAGGAGTATGATCTTGAAGATTCAAACCTTAAATTCATTTTAGCTCTTCCTGAATGTTGGGATTTGAAGGCAACAACAATAAGAGACAACTACAGTCTTGATGAAACAAATCTTGATGAAATTTATGGAATGCTCAAGACTCATGAACTTGAGATGCAACAAAGAAGCAAGAGGAAAGGAGGAAAGTCAAGGACAATTGCTCTTAAGGCTGAAGAAGAATCCCCCAAAGCAGCTTCCTCAAGGAAAGACAAGGGTAAAGCTCTTTTTACAAAGTCTGATACTGAGTCATCAAGTTCTGAAACTGATGATGACTCAGATTCTGAAAGCTTGCCTGAGACTGATGCTGATGAGGAGATGATGAAGCTGTGTGCTCTTATGGTGAAAGGAATCACAAAGATTGCATACAGAAAGTTCAGGAAGGGAAAGAAGTTTTCCAGGAAAGGCACAAGTTCTGATAAGAAGAATTTCAGAAGATCTGAAGGCAGAGGAGGAAAGTCTGACAGAGGAGATTATACCAATGTTAAATGCTATAACTGTGCTGAGAAAGGCCACATATCTCCTGATTGCAAGAAAGTGAAGGGTGACAAAGGCAAGGCTCTTGTCACAAAGCAGAAAAGCTGGACATACACCTCAGACTCTGAAAGTGAGGAGAACTATGCATTGATGGCAAATGCTGATAAAGAAAGTGCTGAGAGCAGTTCTGAAGCTGCTGAAACAAAGGTACCTCAGACTACTTATGCTTTTCATACTGATGATATTAATGAGTTGAGAAGATATCTTAAAACCATGTTTGTTAGTTATAGAGATCAAACCTTAACATGTGAAAGATTAACTTCTGAAAATCTTGCTTTTAAGAAAAGAAATGATTTCTTAGAAAAAGAGTTAGTTATATTCCATCAAACTCAGAAGGATAGAGATGATGCTTTTTATGTTAGGGATGAAGTGCTAAAAATGAATGAATCTCTAAAAACTGAGTTAGAAAAGGAAAGAGAGATAATCAGGACTTGGACTAACTCTGGCAGAACAACTCAAAATTTGCTAAGTAGTGAAAATTGGAAAGAGGTCTTAGGTTATGGAGAGGATAAGAATGATAAAGGAACTGTAGAAATTAAGCCTGTTATTAAGCAAAAGCCAAAGTTAAAACCTGTTAAGTTTGTAATTGTAAAGTCTGATAATGATAAATCAGAAGTCAGAGAGGGATTAACTTCTGACAAACTAAAACAGGAAAAGACAGCTGAAGTAAACATATGCTTAATGACTAAGAAGTAGCTTAAGCATAAGCTGAAAGATGTTAAGAATGTAAACAAGGTAAAATCACCTAGGAAAAATAGGAATGAAAAGGAAGGTGTGAATAAAAGCAATGATTATAAACCTGTTCCCGATGCTCGTAGGAAAACATGTCATAATTGTGAAAGTTCTAACCATCTGGCTTCTTTTTGCAGGAAAAATAAGAACATTAACTCCTTACCTTCAAAATCAGGAGTTAAGAGTCAGTCTGTTAGATATAAACCACAAAATCCTTGTTTTTATTGTGGTAATTTATGGCATTCCATTTATACTTGTAAGGAATATCATAGTTTGTACTATGATTATTATCAATTAAAACCTTCTTTGAAGAAAGTTTCCATTGTTCCTTCTAGTGTATATTCTGATTCAAAGTCTGACAGTATAAGTTCTGATAAGGAAAATGTTAACATAAACTCTGATGCTAAATCCGCTGCAAATGTTAACAAACTTAATAAGGCCAAGGGATCCAAGCAAGTCTGGGTCCTTAAAACTAATCATTAGTGGTCTTTGTGATTGCAGGGCAACAGGAAAAATATTCTAGTTCTGGATAGTGGATGTTCAGGACATATGACTGGAAATAAAGCCCTGCTATCAGACTTTGTGGAGAAAGCTGGCCCAAGTGTTTCTTATGGAGATGGCAACATTGGAAAAACATTGGAATATGGCAATATCAATCTTGGGAATGTCATCATTAAAGAAGTAGCTCTGGTCTCAGGACTTAAACACAATCTGCTGAGTATAAGTCAAATCTGTGACAGAGGTTATCATGTTAATTTCTTTGAAGAACACTGTGAAATTGTGAGTAAATCTAAAGGCAAAGTTGTTCTGAAAGGATACAGGCGTGGTAACATTTATGAAGCTAAGCTTTCAACAAGTACTGATGGTTCTGCAATCTGTCTAATGAGTAGAGCATCAATTGAAGAAAGCTGGAATTGGCACAAGAAATTCTCTCATTTAAAATTCAACAATATAAATGAGCTGGTCAAGAAAGATCTTGTGAGAGGACTGCCAAAGTCAGTATTTGCTCCTGATGGCCTTTGTGATTCTTGTTAGAAGGCCAAACAAAGAAAATCTTCATTCAAGAGCAAGACTGAATCATCAATTCTTGAGCCTTATCATCTACTACATGTTGATCTATTTGGTCCAGTAAATGTCATGTCTATTACAAAGAAGAAATATGCATTGGTCATAGTGGATGAGTTCACTAGATACACATGGGTGTATTTCTTGCACACAAAAAGTGAAACTGCATCTATCTTGATTGATCATGTCAAACATCTGGATAAATTGGTCAAAGATTCTGTGAAAACAATAAGGAGTGATAATGGCACTGAGTTCAAGAATTTGATAATGGAAGAGTTCTGCAAAAACCATGGAATTAAGCAGGAATTTTCTGCTCCTGGAAATCCACAGCAAAATGGAGTTGTTGAAAGGAAGAATAGAACTCTCATTGAAGCTGCACGTACAATGCTTGAAGAAGCAAAGCTTCCAACCTACTTCTGGGCTGAAGCTGTGCAGACTGCTTGTTTTACTCAAAATGCAACACTCATTAACAAGCAAGGAAAAACACCATATGAGATGGTGAAGAAAAAGAAGCCAAATCTGAAGTACTTTCATGTATTTGGATGCAAGTGTTTTGTTCTCAAGACTCATCCTGAACAGCTATCCAAGTTTGATCTAAAAGCTGATGAAGGAATCTTTGTTGGATATCCACTTTCCACAAAAGCCTTCAGAGTCTATAATTTGAGAACAAAAGTGGTCATGGAATCTATCAATGTCTCCTTTGATGACAAGAAGATTACGGGTCTTGAAGATTTTATTGATCATGATCAGCTGAGATTTGAAAATGAAGACTCAAATTCTGATACTGAAAATCCGGACAGTCTAAGTCCTGATACTGTAAGCTTTGATGGATTAAACTCTGATGTTATTGAAACTGTGGTGACTACGCCAAAGGAAGATGCACCTATGCAGGGGGAGCATACTCAAGATCTTACCACATCTCAAGAAACATCAGAACATACATCTGGCTCTTCAAGTTCTGATAAGCCAAGTTCTGATAGTGCTGAAAATCTAAATTCTGAAGAATCCAACTCAGAGAACATAGTTTCAGGGGGAGCATCAAAAAATGAAAATGAAGACAGCATGGAACATGGGGGAGCATCTTGTTCTAGAGAAAAACTTCCATCTGCAAGGAAGTGGACAAAATCACATACACCTAATTTGATAATTGGAAATCCTGATGCAGGTGTCAGAACTAGAATAGGTACTTCAAACGAATGTCTTTACAATTCTTTTCTCTCTCAGACTGAGCCAAAGAAAGTGGAAGAAGCTCTTCAAGATGCTGATTGGGTGCAAGCAATGCAGGAAGAGTTAAATGAATTTGAAAGAAACAAAGTCTGGACCCTAGTGCCAAGACCAAAGAATAGATCTGTTGTTCGTACAAAGTGGGTATTCAGAAACAAAACTGACAGTTATGGCATAATTACAAGGAATAAGGCAAGGCTGGTTGCAAAAGGATATTCTCAACAGGAGGGAATTGATTATGATGAAACATTTGCACCAGTTGCTAGGTTAGAAGCCATAAGGATATTTTTGGCTTATGCTGCTCACAAAAAGTTTACTGTCTTTCAAATGGATGTGAAAAGTGCTTTTCTCAATGGAGAATTGTAGGAGGAAGTATATGTTGAACAACCTCCAGGCTTTGTAGACTCCAAACATCCAGATTATGTCTACAGGCTTGATAAAGCACTTTATGGACTTAAGCAAGCTCCTAGAGCATGGTATGAGACTTTAGCTCAGTTTCTTCTGGAAAGTGGATTCAACAGAGGAACAATAGACAAAACACTGTTCTACCTCAACCATGGAAAGGACTTACTTCTGGTCCAGATTTATGTTGATGATATCATTTTTGGGTCTACAAATGACAGACTTTGCAAGAAGTTTGCCAAACTGATGCAGTCAAGGTATCAGATGAGTACGATGGGGGAACTTAGCTATTTTCTGGGCCTTCAAGTCAAGCAGAATGAAGAAGGCACTTTTATTTGTCAAACAAAGTACACCAGAAACTTGCTGAAGAAATTTGGAATGCAAGATTGTTCAAGTGCATCCACTCCCATGGCCACTGCAACAAAACTGGATAAGGATACTGGTAAATCAGTAGATATTACTGATTACAGAGGTATGATTGACTCTCTACTCTATCTAACTACTAGTAGACCTGATATCATGTATGCTACCTGTCTTTGTGCAAGATTTCAAGCAGATCCAAGAGAACCTCACTTAACAGCTGTGAAAAGAATTTTCAAGTATCTTAAAGGAACAGCTGATCTGGGATTGTGGTATCCTAGAGAATCAGATTTTAAACTAATAGGTTACTCAGATACAGATTTTGCAGGTTGCAGAATTGACAGGAAAAGCACAAATGGAAGCTGCCAATTTCTTGGAGGCAGATTGGTTTCTTGGTTCAGCACGAAACAAGTCAATTTCCACATCAACTGCAGAAGCAGAGTATATTGCTGCAGGAAGCTGTTATGCACAGATTCTTTGGATGAAGAATCAGTTACTGGATTATGGGTTAACATATTTCAAAATCCCTATCTACTGTGATAATCAAAGTGCTATTGCTATGACAGGTAATCCAGTTCAACACTCTATGACAAAGCACATCAGCATCAGGTACCACTTCATAAGGGAACATGTGGATGAAGGTACAGTGGAATTGCACTTTTTTCCAACAGATCAACAACTAGCAGATATCTTCACAAAACCATTGTGCGAAGATATCTGCTAGTTGTGCCTTATTTCTATGATATACTGAAGTGAATTAGACTTTACTCTTTGTCTAACATTTAGCTTAATGCACACACTACTCACTCCATATGAATGATGAAAATTACTGTGGTGGTCTATGTTGTTTTAGATAAACAGCCATCGTGTCACTTTGCACAAACTCTGAGGACAAGTTCTGATTGCATGTTCTGCTGATTAAGTTCTGAAGAATATAACTCAGAACTTGTATGAGGACTTACTCAGATAGGCATTCCTTTTTCGAGTTACGAAATTATGTTTTGATGACTGTTAAGTTCTGATATAAGTCTAAGTTCTGATATTAAAGTCTAATTCTTTACTTGACTTATCTATGGATAAAATTTGATAACAGTCTCGGTTCAAACTAGAATATGTTGAAGTGGAAGATTAATAGTCACTATGGTTAGGGTTAATGGTATTCGTACTTGAACAGTCAACTTTTACTTGCTTCTTGTGCGCATGAAACCATGTTTTCTCTTTCCAATGAATGTTTTTCTTTTTCCAAGTCTGGGGAGACGAGGTAGAATTCATTCTACCTGTCAATATTAAATTCCTTTACGTCTCCTGGCATTCTCTTGCCTATATAAGTAACCACTTCACATCAGCCTTCCCATCAAATCTTTTCTCTCAACATCACCTTACCTTCATACTTTTTCTTTCAAAAACACCATGGTCAGATATAACATGTTTTTAAACTACGAAACTTTCAATATGGAGCTAAGTTGTGCCGATTGGCAGCAAGAATGGCACGTCACTGCCATTCCTGATGAGATATGGGACTCTATCCCACAGGAGGTACTCACCCACCTCCTGTTCTTCTATATGGACTACCATCGCCATCTGGAACGATTGGAGGAGGAAAGGCTGGAAGCTCTCCGCCAGCAAGAGCGAATCATTCGACTCGCCATTCTGTTTATCGAGAGTAGGAAGAAGAAATGATTTATTTTCTTCTTCCTATTTTTCTTCATCATCAGTCTTGCCCTGCTTCTTGAGCTAGGACTAAGGCTGTTGATGTTAGGTTTAGCAGCTTAGGGAAATCTTGTATAAATTCTGATGTAATTTCAATTTCATGAATGTATTCACTTGATATATTAATGAAATTTGTTTTTGTTTCAAGATTTTGTCTCTAAGTTATTTTGTAATGCATTGATAAATCCTGATAAAGATTCATATTCTGATGACCATATAAATTCTATTTTAATTTAAGTTCTGATTTTTCTTTATCAGTACTTACTCATCTGATTTATCTTGGTCATTTTCACTTGATTTATTTTCAGAATATTAATGATGCAGTGAAAAATAATTATGATCAGTTGGAACGGTTTCAATTTTGAATTAAACCTGTTTCACCTTGATTAATGGAATATCTGGGTAAGTGGAACGGTTTTTCCTTGAAAAAAGGCCAGTGGGCTGGTAATGATTACTGTTTTCTCGCGCCCAGTAATTATCCGTTATTACTGCATGTCTGACAGGTGTCCAACGGTAACATTTTTTTTCAGAGTATAAGTACGACAGAGAGAGGATTTTTTTTAATCTTTTATTTCCTTTCATACTTTTTCTCTCTACTTGCTTTTACTCTCTCTCTCTCTCTCTCTTCTTCTCACATTGGTTTTTCATACAGACATTTTATCAAACACCTAACAGGCACTCTTCAATCTCAACTTTTCACATGGCACCTAAGGATTTAATCATTGATGGATCTAAGTTTGTTCCAAACAACTATGCTGCAATTCTTGATCATGCTGAAGCTCCATCTGAATTACATTTTGTGCAAGATCTTCTTGCACATAGTGAGATTGGGTATGCATTGACCCAGCCTTCAGTCTTTTCGAGCCAACAAGTTCTGACATTTTGGCGGACTGGGCACTTTGATAATGGTGGTACACATGGCACTCCCAGTATTGTTTTCGAAGTGGGTGATTCTTCATATGCAGTCACTCCTGGTACAATACGCAAGGCTCTACATCTCCCAGAAGGATGTACTTTTTCAATTCCAGAGGAATCAGCTCTTCAGAATTTAATGGCCCATTTGGGGTATGAACGGAGTTTGGAAAAGCTTGGGCAGTTGAAACGAGCTCATATCAGAAGAGAATGGAGCTTCTTCTTCGACTGCATCACTAAAGCTTTTGGGAACAAGTGTTCGAATTTTGATGCTATCCCAATTTTGAGTCAGCACATCGGGTATGCTATTATAAACCAAACTCATTTTGATTTTGCAACTGGTATAATTGGTTTTATAGGAGATAGGATGACAGAGGATAGGAATGTTGTGTACTTTGCTAGATTCTGTCAACTTATATATACTTTTTGTACTGATGAACCACAATTAGTCAGTTCCTCAACTCCACCTTTTAAGGTTGCAAAACGCTACTTTAATGACCTGGTAAATGCTGACACTAAGAAATCAGTGGTTAGACCTAAACAGATTCCTCAATCTGCAAAACAGATCTTAGTAAATGCTGATCCTGATATTTATAGAGCTGTTTATTCTGATGTCCAACCAACAACAACCTCCCAAACACCACAACAACCATCAACACCTACCACTCATTCTACTCAACCAACCCTCAGGCAATATATCAAATTATATCTCTCCACTTCACAGACTGCTCAACCATCAGCACCTACTGTGAAGCCTTCATCCTCCAAACCTAAGAGGATAAAGACTGTTCCTCAAACACCTCAAATGAGAAGGAGGATTGCCTTGATAGATGAATCTGATACTGAGGACCAGGTTCCTTCTTCAGAACCTGTTATTAGTGAAGCTGAGAAAGAGACTTCTCATAAGGATTCTGGAATTGGGGGATCTAGGCTTCTCAAGAGGCTTAGAAGAATGACAGTTCCTGAAACTCTCAAGGAATCCAAATCTACAAAGAGATACAAGAAACAGAGGGCAAATAGGCCAGTTTCAGATGATGAAGAGGAAGCAGCTAAGGAAGGGGATCAGGAATCTCTGATCTCACAAGAAAAGGAATTTGCTAAAGTCACTTCTTCTCCATCAACTCCATCTAAGGAAGCTGTTTCTGAAAAGGTCAGCACATCCTATGTATCTCCTGTTGATCCAGGCACAAGTGCTGATATTGATGTTCAAAACTTGGTTGTGCCTGAAGTAATTCTCTTAGAAGCTCCAACAGCTACTAATCCTTCAACAACACCTGTTACTGATGCTGTTCAAACTCTAGAGTTATCTACAACACCTTCTCTGCATCAAGATGCTGATGATCAGACTTTAGGTGAGCATCAGGTAATGGCTGTTGATCAGAACTTAGAACCAGATCAGCAATTAGAGGATGCTGAAGCCTCCATTACTACTCACACTGTTGTTTTATCAGAGGATACTGATTCTGTAAGTTCTGATGCTACAAATGCTGGAGATACTGGTGATGCTGCTCCAACTACAGATGCTGATGAAGCAGGTCCTTCAGGACATGCTCCTCAACAGACTATTCTTAAGTCTGAACTGGTTAAGAAGTTTGTTACCAGAGAAGCACTAGTGCCTTGGAGTGAAACTCCTGCAGGACAGGAGTGGACTAAGGAATGGAACTCAGTTTCCTGTGTTCCAACTGTAATGCATCTTGCTGAGCACTTGACTAAAGCTGATGAAATGTTAAATTCTGATGATTTCAAAACCCAGCTTCGAGTCACTGCATTGAGCACTAAACATCTACAAGGTCTTCATTCAACTACTCATGCAGAGCTACACAAGATTCAGGAAGAATGTATTAAGCAAGGAGAAGTTTGGAAACTTGACAAGAAAAGGTTCTTCCAACCTACCTTTGACAGGATTGC
Source organism: Apium graveolens (assembly GCF_009905375.1). Classification (NCBI taxonomy): domain Eukaryota; kingdom Viridiplantae; phylum Streptophyta; class Magnoliopsida; order Apiales; family Apiaceae; genus Apium; species Apium graveolens. Next base: position 96,487,680 of record NC_133655.1, on the reverse strand, counting down.
TGATATTGAGAAGACTCAAGAAAAACAACAAGCTCAGATTAATGATATTTTGACAAATCAAGCTTCTCATCAATCTCAACTTAATCAAATCCAATTCTCAGTGGAATTGCTTGTCTCTCTACTATTGCCTGCTGATGCCAAAAAGGGGGAGAAAGTAATTAAGTCCAAATGCAAGACTGATAAGACACTGAAAGGGAAGGATGATGGAAAAGATGATCAAGGAAGCTCAAGAATGGGTAGAGGTCATAGTCAAGGTAGAGGTTTCACATCAAGAAAAGCTGAAATCACAAGTCACAGGACAAGTTCTGATACTGGGAAAATAATAAGTTCTGCTACTGGTAAAAGGATAAGTTCTGATGAACTTTTAGATCTTGATGAGGAAATGTCAAGACAGTTATTTCTTAAGGAAAATCCAGGAATGGACTTGGAGAGTTTAATGGAGGAAGAAGCCAGACTTCAATCAGAGAAAGTCACATCTAAATCTGAAGCTTCTGGTAAAAAGCCACTTCCAAAACTCAAAGGCATTGTGATAAAAGAAAGGACAAATGTTGAAGCAACATTGGCTAAATCACAACCGCAGATAGATCCAAGATCCAAGGGTAAAGAAAAGGTTGGTGAACCTATCAAGGTTTATGTGCCTCCTGAGGATAAATCAATGATATCCTTTTGATACCATTGTTGGATTTTTAACGCAGCGGGGGCATGGCAAAACACTTTTACACATACAAAATCCAAATAAAAGCATATAAATCGTGAATAAAAATTCGAGGGATCGAATCTAACCTTTTAAAATAATTTGGAGACAACGATCAGAGATCCTTAGCAGTTGCTCCTCAAGTGTGAAGCACTCCACCGGTATCCACCAAGAAAACGATGTTAAGGAGGAGGAAGGAGGTGGAGAGAATTGGGTTTTCCAAACTTTTTGGGTTTTCGGGTTCAATGTGGGTTAGAATAAAATAGGGTCTATAATAGTGTATTTAAAGGCACAATTTTCAGCTGAAATTTTCCCATAAATAATATTATTATTATCCCATTTATTATTCTCATTAATAATTAAAACACCTTTTAATTATTAATCCTTTTTCTAAACACTTTAGAAATAATTCTCACTCTTGATTTAATTTCCAAAAATTAAATCCTTAATTAATAATATTAAGAACTTTTCTTAATTAATTTATAATCAATTAAATCTCATTTAATCAATTATTAAATTTGCCAATTAATTATTTATTTCATAAATAAATAATTATCAGCCATTATTAATTAATTCCTCCACCATTAAATCATTCTCTTTTTATGGTGTGACCCTGTAGGTTCAATATTAAGCCGGTAGTAGAAATAAATAATAATAAAAATATTTTATCATTATTTATATAAATTCTCTAATTTATTAAATATGATTAATTAATTAATCACATTTATTCTACATCGTGAGTGATGCTTCTCAACATATCGCGACTATCCGGATAATATGAATTCACTGCTTAGAATACAAAGAACCTGTCAGTGAATAGTTACCGTACAATAAACTCCTTCTACCCTACAATGTCCCGATTAAATATAAGGCATGGATCTCGTGTCAAGCCTATCTAATTCAATCACTTGCTTACCATTTACTATGCGTAGTTCAATGCAAATTAGAAACTCCTTTCTAATTTCATTCACTCTGGCCAGAGATTCCTGAACTAGCATAAGTGGATCAGCCTTGAACATTCGCTTCCTTCACTGGAAGTGGTAGATCCTTTATTGATCATACACTATCTTCGTGTACAAATTCCTATACACTATCCAACTTATTCATGTGAAAGTTCACAACAAACTGCGAGAACGAACTCGGAAGCGATTGCAAGACCAAGTCTTGGCTCAGCTCCCCATCCATGGCAAAACCAAGTTGTCCAAGACGTTCAATCAAATTGATCATCTTAAGTACATGGTCATTCACAGATGATCCCTCAGACATCCTACTTCCGAACAGCTCCTTCGATATCTCATATCGAGCTGTCCTCCCTGCCACATCATACAACTCTTGTAGATGCAAGAGGATAGTATGAGCATCCATATGCTCATGTTGCTTCTGTAGCTCAATGTTCATGGAAGCTAGCATGATACATTGAGCAACATTTGCATCATCTATCCACTTACGATACAGAACATGTTCATCATTATGTGCATCACTAGCAGGTTCAGTAGGCTTAGGTGAGTCAATCACGTATTCCGGCTTCTCAATCCTGAGAACAATTCTTAAGTTTCGAAACCAGTCAGCATAATTAGGACCAGTCAATTTGTGAGCATCTAGTATGCTCCTGAGTGATAGTGCAGAAGACATAACGTACAAAGTAAATCTGTAAATGATAAACACATAACAACACTTAGCAAATATTCGATTTCATTTTATAACACTATATGAATCGGGTCTTTATTCATAAGTGGCTCCCACTAGTTTTCCTAATTTATTCAACCCCCTACGTGAAAAATTAAGCATTCATAATGCTAGTGGAAATAGGGATCCTACATTCCATTACACAACCCCGGCTGTGGCACAAAACGCCATGTAATGTTCAATAGGCAGACAACTCTTATCAATTACATCTAATGTTATTCCCTAATCAAACTTTAGCCTCTTGAATAATTGAGTCACGGCTGTGGCACGACAAACTCAATATTCTAAGTCAAGTCTAACCCAATATTCCGTACTATTGAATCAGTCCCCAAAGGCCCACGGCTGTGGCACGTAACGACCTTTAGATTCTTATTCAATGTACACATCTCTATGTAATAGACAAGTATTTCTTATTTCGAAATTAAAGCCCTCGGCTGTGGCACGAAACGACAATGATTCAAAAATAAGAACTACTTTCTATCATGTTGGAAGGCTATGACCGACACAAGCCCGTTGTATCATTGGCCAATTACTACTTGATATTATTTAATTTTAGAGGGATTATATTACGTTACAATCATAATCATATTATAAAGAGATTCTTCCTTTTAAATTAAATATTTTAAATCAATAATCAATAATCAGATGATTCCCAGATCGGGTGGAGCATTGTCAAGAGGCGTCACTTAATAACCCTTTCTTACAGATAGAAATCTGTTGTTGACAGAATCATCCTTTCTCTCATATCGAAAATTCATATTCAATAACGTGTTTCACAAACACAAGAATCTCATGATTGTATTCATAATATTGTTATTAAGGTTATGAAACAATTTCACTATACTAGGTTGTCTAACAAACGCCTTATGTTTATTTAAGTTCACCTAAATCTATCATCGCATGATAAACTAAGCATATATCACATATATCAACATGAATAAACATCAAGGTAAGCATGTTATATCATCTAGCACATTATTCTAAGCATTATACATCTCTATGTATCACATGAAGCATTTAAAAGCAACTTAAACAGTTAAAAATAGCTTTAAAACACTTCATGGAAATATAAACAGTTCAAACCTTTTATATAAACTAAAATTGATCACTCCATTAGATCCGTCTCGAAAAAACGAATCCAACGGTATATTGCACGGCCAAAACGGAGTTACGAAACTCCCAGAAAATCAATTTTAATATCAACAGACAGGCTGTAACGCATTCCGGTGATGCGTTACACCCCTTTTAAGCCATTAAAGGGTGTAACGCATTCCGTGAATGCGCCACAGGTGTGTAACGCATTCCCGGAATGTGTTACACCCCTATAATTTTTTTTTTTGTTTCAGCAGCCGTCAACAGCTTCCTCGAATTCCGTGCCTGTCATTTTCTGCCGTGTCTGTCTTCTCTTTAACCATGCAACACAGAACAACAACATCATAGGCAGATAGTACAGATATATAGAAACATATATATATATACTATATATACATATATTTACTTATTTAATTACGAATTTAATTACAAGAACTTCAAAAATTCATAATAAAAAATCTATACCTCATAAAATTATGAAAAAATACCCAGACGATCTACAACACTTGTAGAACCCAGATCAACATTCAAAATTATTTTGAGAAACGATTTCTCATCAGACAAAATTAATCAATGATATAACTTGTAAAAATCATAATTAATTCATACAAGCACATAAAATTCTGAAATTTTTACCACAGATCTATATGCATACAACCTGGCTCTGATACCATTGTTGGATTTTTAACGCAGCGGGGGCATGGCAAAACACTTTTACACATACAAAATCCAAATAAAAGCATATAAATCGTGAATAAAAATTCGAGGGATCAAATCTAACCTTTTAAAATAATTCGGAGACAACGATCAGAGATCCTTAGCAGTTGCTCCTCAAGTGTGAAACACTCCACTGGTATCCACCAAGAAAACGATGTTAAGGAGGAGGAAGGAGGTGGAGAGAATTGAGTTTTCCAAACTTTTTAGGTTTTCGGGTTCGATGTGGGTTAGAATAAAATAGGGTCTATAATAGTGTATTTATAGGCAAAATTTTCAGCTGAAATTTTCCCATAAATAATATTATTATTATCCCATTTATTATTCTCATTAATAATTAAAACACCTTTTAATTATTAATCCTTTTTCTAAACACTTTAGAAATAATTCTCTCTCTTGATTCAATTTCCAAAAATTAAATCCTTAATTAATAATATTAAGAACTTTTCTTAATTAATTTATAATCAATTAAATCTGATTTAATCAATTATTAAATTTTCCAATTAATTATTTATTTCACAAATAAATAATTATTAGCCATTATTAATTAATTCCTCCACCATTAAATCATTCTCTTTTTATGGTGTGACCCTGTAGGTTCAATATTAAGCCGGTAGTAGAAATAAATAATAATAAAACTATTTTATCATTATTTATATAAATTCTCTAATTTATTAAATATGATTAATTAATTAATCACATTTATTCTACATCGTGAGTGATGCTTCTCAACATATCGCGACTATCCGGATAATATGAATTCACTGCTTAGAATACAAAGAACCTGTCAGTGAATAGTTACCGTACAATAAACTCCTTCTACCCTACAATGTCCCGATTAAATATAAGGCATGGATCTCGTGTCAAGCCTATCTAATTCAATCACTTGCTTACCATTTACTATGCGTAGTTCTATGCAAATTAGAAACTCCTTTCTAATTTCATTCACTCTGGCCAGAGATTCCTGAACTAGCATAAGTGGATCAGCCTTGAACATTCGCTTCCTTCACTGGAAGTGGTAGATCCTTTATTGATCATACACTATCTTCGTGTACAAATTCCTATACCCAGAAGAGCCCTAATAATTGTCCCTGGAGACTAAGAACTAAACCAAAGCATAGTTCAGTGTACACAAGATGACTATGATGACCTCAAGTCTAAGGATACTTGTACAACTATCACTATATGAACAACTACTGACACGTGAGTGAACTCCATCAGTTGTTCAGCTGTGCGAGTCATGTTCAGTGAACTTATTCCATAATAAGCACCTACATACTAGCTATAGTGTCACCACACAAATGTCTATGAGAACAGACATCCTTCATAATGAAGCAAGCATAGTATGTACCGATCTTTGCGGATTATTAATTACCAATTAGTAATCCTATGACCAGGAACTATTTAAGTTTAGAGTTATCATCTTTTTAGGTCTCACTATTATGATCTCATCATAATCCATAAAAAGCTTTACTCTAAACTATGGTATATCTTATTTAAACACTTAAATAGATAACGCCCGTAATAAAAACAAAACAAGTCTTTATTAATATCAATGAAATCAAAACAGATTACATAAAAGTTATTCATAAATCCTAATACATGATTGGACTTAGGACATATTCCTTTCAGCTCTGACTTCAAGGAAAGTTCTTAAAACAACCTCTGACATGGCTCAAGTTGTTCAGAGTCAAGAAACTGTAAGTTCTGATATTCAGAAGAAGCAAGTAACCTCTGACACAGCTCAAGTTAACTTGATATCAGAAGATAGACCAAAGACACTCCTACCAGGATTCACTAAAGCAAAACAGACTCAATCTTTGAAGAATACTGCAAGTGGTTTTGAAGCTAGAGTAGTTACTGGAAAGGAAGCAAGAGATAAAACTGGATTGGGAAGTGCTGATGAAAGAAGAATACAGAACACTACCAATGATCCAACTTCCTTGAGTGAACCAGGTATTGGAGCAACTCCTGAGAGATTGAATCAACTAGAATCTGTACAAATGGTTTACCATACCTACTTGAAAGAATACATCTTGTTGTACTTCATGACAGATGGTAGGGTTTATCATATAAGACAAAATGCCATTCCATTGAAGTATTTTGAAGAACTGGAGTATGTACTATTCTTACTTCAAGTGGATGACAGAATAACAGGAACTGCTGCAAACTATTTAAAGGATCAGATTCAGAGACAGAAAAGGCTTTATTCTGTTAAGTCTGACAGCACATATGTTCCAAAGTACAGAGATCACAAGGATGATATAGTTGAAATGAAGCCCAACACTGCTAAAATTATAACTACCTTTCTAGGGTACAGGGCTGTGGAATTTAATCTTGAGTCTGATAAAGCTTATTTGATCAGACTGGATTAGGATATAAGAAAAGCAAAGATTAATGATCTCAGGGCTGCAATCTTTCAAATTGGTGAAGATACTGCAGAGCTTAAAGATGCCAAAAGGAGAATGATTGATGAACTTAGATATGCTGAGAGATGTTTGTTGAAGAACTATCTCAGAACAACTCCTGACATCAGAGAGATCAGAAAATGAAGCCAATTCGAAGATCTATAACTGCTTAAATTCTGATATTTGTACAGACTGAAGTTGTTATCAGAAGTTAAATATTGGTAAAGCTTTAAGGACTGTAAGTTGTAGCTATCTAGTCTAATTCTCATGCATTTGTACTTAATGTTTTTGACATCATCAAATATCTGTTAAACTTGTATATTATGCTAATTTACAAGTTGGGGGAGATTGTCAGATATATTTGATAATGTCATGGATAATATGATTTATGTTAAGTTTTCAGATCTTACTTAACAGGATAAATCAGTACTTAACTGGGAATCAGTACTTATACTGGAAGTCAGGACTTAAGGATATCAGTACTTATATTATCAGGAGATAATCATCAGAAGTTAGATATCAGAACTTAAGTGCTGAAGGACGTTCAGATAAGGATAACAGCTGATTAAAGGAAAGAAGATCGAGATAAACATAAGAAGAGATATGCATGAAGAAGGAGTTCCGTGAAGAATGGAATACTTGGAAGAAAAGATATCTGATTGATATATTTTAGGAAGCAGAATTATATTCCATATCAATTAGCGATTATCTTGTAACTGTGTAGTATATAAACACAGACATAGGGTTTACACTATAAGTGTTATCATATTCGAGAAGATTATAAATTGTAACCCTAGAAGCTCTCGTGATATTTGTTCATCACTGAAAGGTAATAGTTCCATACTGTAACAGAGTTTATTGTTTCAATAAAGTTTGTTTTCTGTTACTTGAGATATTAAAGTTCGATTTGATTGTAATTTACACTGTATGCACCCCCTCTATAGTGTGTGTGACCTAACATGAATTTTTATTTATTCAAAAATTCATAATGACTTCACAAAAAGTTGGAACCGTTAAAATTCCACTATTTGATAAAGAAAATTATATCATGTGGAAGAAGAAGATGCTCTTGTTTTTACAAGTTACAAATCCCAAATATCTGAACTTGTTAAAGAAGGGTCCAACAACTCCAATGGTTATTGAACCAGAGGTGATAGTAGATGATGTTGTGATTACCAAAGCTGGAACCTATCCAAAAGAGCCTGAGGACTTTTCTCCTGCTGAAAAAGAAGAAGCCTCCTTGGATGCCAACCTTCAATTAATATTAATTAATTCCCTTGATCTCTTGATGAACAGATATGTGATGAACTGTAAAAATTCTAAACACATGTGGGAAACTATTGAGGTGATTAATGAAGGCACAGAGGAAGTTAGGGAGAAGAAGTTGGAGATCCTAACCTCTGAGTATGAACATTTTAAATCCAATCTAGGAGAAGGAATTACTGAAGTGTTTGAGAGGTACAATGCGTTGATCAACAACCTGAACATAAATGGAAAATATTATTCAATCAGGGAGGTCAAAAAAAAGTTCCTTTTAACACTGCCAACTCATCTTGAACATAGAATCACTGCCATTAGAGAAGCTAGAGATCTGAGTGAGATTTCTTTGGATAGGCTCTATGGTGTGTTAAAAACCTATGAGTTGGAGCAGATTCAGCAGAAGGAAGTCTACAAGAAAGATAGAATGGTCAGCACATCTACTGCTCTTATAGCTGAAGGTCAACAACAACAACAATCTCAACAGTCGGAAAGAATGGTACAGTATTCCAAGGCTGAGGAAAATGTATTAGTAGCAGAATATGATCCTCCTACTAAAAATCAATCCAGTGATGATTTTTATTCCTTGGAAGAGCTGGAGCAATTGGAAGATGAGTCAATGGCCCAAATTGTCAAGAGATTCTCCAATGTCAGATTCATGAGAAATCCCAAGTTCAAGTACAAGTCCAACTACAACAAATTCCAGAAAGGTGGATCTTCATCCTCTAACACCAGCAGTGGTGGATACAAAACAGGGATGGTTGATCGGAGCACCATTAAATGCTATAACTGCAATGAGTTGGGACACTTTGCCACAGAATGTAGGAAGCCAAAGCAAGTAAGGAAGAACTCTTATGATTCCAATCAGAAGAGTAACTCTGAAAGGGCTTATCTGGCAAAGGGAAGAAGCTGGGATGATACTGATAGTGAAGATGAAGAAGAAGGGAATCTTGCTCTTATGGCTATTGATGGAAAAGCTTCATCGTCAAGAAAAGAGGTAAAATATACTGATGCCGAATTAGTTTATCATCTAGGAGGTAACTTAGATTGTGCTCGTCGTGATAATGAACTGTTAAGTTTACAGATCAAAGACCTTGAGAAAGAGGTCAATGAATTAAGACTTGTGCACATTAATCAAGACAAGTTAAAAGAACAAGTATCTTTTCTAGAGAATAGAGTTGACTGTTATAGAAAACTCGAAACTATTCTCAAAGACAAGATCACCGGTCTTGAGACTAAGGTTAGAGCTTACTTCAATTCTTGTTCGAAGGCTAAAGAGTTCTACAGTAAGCAAGCTGTTAATCAAACATCTGGAATAGGTTATGATTACAATGCTGCTATCGGAGAATTAGGCATAAACTCCCCTCCTCATGTCTGTGCTAAAGGGAGGGAAGTACCACATGTGCTTAAGGGTGTTGATGAACCCCTCTATAAAGCATCAATTGCTGAACCATTTGATGCGACCTCTTCTGTTATTCAAGAAGAAATACGTGCTGAAGATAATGCTAATGAGAAGGTTATTTCCGAGTCAAGTGTGTCGAAAGTTTCAGTCAAAGTTGTGAAAGCAACTGAGACTAACTCAGACACACATGAGTTGGATAACAAAAATGCCATGTCTACCATGCATAAATTGCCTACTGTTAATCACTCTCATAAAGCATGTGGTGTTGCTAATTGTATGTCTTGTGCTTTCAATTTGATGTATGCTTATTTTAATGGTAAGCATCTTTCTAATGATAAGACTACTCCTCGTCAGCATGTGAATAATAAGAAGAATGATAGGTCTAAGACTGCTAGTCCTTCTAAGGCTAGAAATGAGACATTTATGCCTAAGCCTAAACAGAAATTTGTTAAGGCTGTTTATAAGGTCAAATGTTCAGTCATTGAGAAAGTTGAGACCATGAAAGTTAAAAATGTTGTTTTGCCTGACAAAGGACAATTCTACAAGTATGCCGGGCCCAACCAAGTTTGGGTTCCGAAGAAGGTCTAATCCATTTGTAGTGCAGGGCATTAAACAGGTGGAACCCGTAGTGTGGATTCTTGACAGTGGATCATCAAGACATATGACCGGAGATAGAGCCCTGCTATCAAATGTGGTTGAGAAAGCTGGCCCCTTGGTTACCTTTGGAGATAACAGCAAAGGTTTATCTGAGGGATATGGCTGTTTGCACACTGGGAATGTTATCATTGAAATTTTGTATATTGTGCTAGGTTATTATCAGGAAGCAGTATCTAACATATAGCACCAGTAACAAGACTTGAGAATATTACGACATATCAGGCACCTGCTACACATTACACTTGGAATTGGACTCTAGTAAGATGTGTACAAGTGTACTCCTGGTTGGTGAGTCAAAAGAGGAAGTCAATGCACCACAGTTCATGGACTTTACAACAGCAGATCTATTGGACTATGCAATCTCTTCTTCACAATCTCACTTCAGGTTAGTATGAACTAGTGTACTACTCAAGCAATTATCAAGGACATGGTATGGCACTCTAACTGAAGTTATAATTTTATATGAACTAGTAGAGTCGTCATATTTATAACTCTCTTATCACTAGGCACAAACATATTGTTTTATATGTGCAGTGAGTTTTAGGAGAAAATCAAACTTCTTTCTACATTAGTGATTTCTTATTTCATGTAAAATCCTTTGAAATCACTATTGTACATCATCTCTCTCAAAAGATTAAATGTATAATTTTCATTCATTATATATCTTAAGTACATTTTATCACTCTATTGCCATATGTTCTGTGATACAGGTTCAGTCTCCAATAACTTTCTTTCATTGATAGTCATGAGGTTGAAAACTCACAACATCTATCCCAGACTGTAAAGACAAACATAGAAACATAACCAACCAACACTCTCTTACCACTAAATGTAGTATGAATGAGCGTGAGGGAGATAGTGCCTTAGTGCACCACATAAGGAAGGTTCTGTAGTCAACCCAGTAGCTCTGTCTCCTACATAGATGAGTAGTATTTAAACCGAGATAACTGCTAGCCCCCATACATCTTCTCAAAAAGATGTAATGGCTGAAAAGGCTAAAAAACAGTTACTAGATTCATTCTCTCAACAGGGTGCGTCTATTGAAATTTGCCTGTCGGCCAAGGCATCCGATGTAGTGTCACCACTTCAAACATAAAAAATTCTTGATGCACAAGGAGAGGTTACACACACAAAAGACGAGTTGACGGAAACAAGAGTTTCGACCATTTTAAGGTCAGATTCGATTGTTCAAGTTTCGTTAATGGACCAATTGCCTTTACAGGTGTTAAGAGAGGATACTGATCCAAAAGCCATATGTCAGTGGTCAGTGTCTACCTCCCCAGGCTTAAATCCCCTGGATGCATCTGTGGATAGTGGATCTGACATAGGTGCAGATCGGCAACTTGTTGACAATGATTCAAATATTACCTGATGAGTCACAAGGAAATGTCTTCATAGACATTAGAAGGGAACTTTGATCTTTATGCTAAATTCGTTGGATCATTGTTTACCTTCCCAGAATTTAAATCTGGAATCCTAAAAGGGAAACTAGCAACTTGTAGATTATGACTCAGAATTATCTGACGAGTTTAACAAGGATGGGGATTTGCGAACTCCCATTGGACCACCTATGACCTCCTTAAGGATGGCTAAGGTGATTTTCCTTGCAGGTATAGCTGAATGTTGGAGCTATGAGAGGAGTGATACACTTGTGAGAATGAGTGTAAACACGAGTGGAGAGAAGAGTGAAACACATGTGAGGAACACTAAACAGAATCACACACTCACAGTGAGGAAGAAAGAGAAACTACTTGTTATTTCTTTTCCAACCAAGTGAAATATGAGAACTCCTTCAGACGATGGCATACATTCCTTCTTTAAGGGGGAGATAAAAGCTTAAGTAATAGTTTGGAGGATTCCTCAACTAAGGGGGAGAAATAGCAGGGAGGAAGAAAAAGATCAAACATGTACACTACACCACACCATTGTTGTTTGTAACTACGGATCCTATTGTACGGGAGAGGTGGTAAACACAAGGTAATTTTCTAGTAAGGGAAGAAGTTGTTTTCTAAAAGGGGAGTACCATTGGGTTTTTATCTGCGGATCCTATTGTACGGGAGAGGTGGTAAACGAAGGTGATCTTCTTTAATCAGCTGATTCTCATAGGGGGAGAAGCAAGACAGATATGCGCTTCTCAACAGGAAATGTGGTTGTACAAAAAGAAGATGAAACTACTTGAAGATATGTTCAGTCTAGAGGAACATCTATTTGGAATCTAGAAAAGGTTAAATGTTATCCAGAACTTTTCTGCTATTTACTTTGCATTTCTGTTTCTATCTTTTTCTTATTTGTTAGTTGAGTTATCCTCTAGGTATTTTTATGTTATTATCTAACAAACAAATAGGGGGAGATTGTAAGGCATATGTCATAGCCTATTTGTATATTCGAGGATTTAACTCAACTCAAATAAGAATGTAATAAGTAAATAGTGGATCTATCGTCAAAGAGATCTCGCAAAGTAACATCTGTCAAAGGATTCAGAAACAAGGTTCATCTACAGACTTGAGGAATTAATTCACTGGAAGAAGTTCAAGAAATTGATCAAGTTTCAGTGATATAAATCAAGGTTGTGGATTTAATCAAGTGACAGAGATCTCGTCAGGGTATCAGATAATTACAAGGATTTAATCTGAAGAAAATCAAGTATCAAAGTCAAGACATGAAGAAACGTCAAGGAAGTTAGTCACTCATGAACCAGACAGTACATCGAGTGTCAACATTGAAGTGGTGGAATTGATTCATAATTAACTGTGCTTATCAGAAGATTTTCAGAAGAATGGTTGCTGGTCAAGATTAGTATTAATTCTCTATTAATTAATTAAGTCATATAATTTAATTAAGAAAATAAATTATATCTGCAAAGATTAATTTATTGATTAATTGAATTAATTGATTAATTAATTCTGAATTAATATTAAGGATTTTCAGAAGTTTAATTGGATTAAAAACAGTCTTAAATCAGCAAGACAATTGAAAATGAACTAGCATGACAATCTGGATTGTCATACCGATTGTCATGCCAAGTTATTTCAATAGTCATACCGAAAGTTCTACTGGGAAGGAGATTGTCTTGCTAGTTCAACTGATTGTCATACCGAAAGTCATTGTAGTTCAATCAGATTGTCTTGCTAGTACAATCAATAGTCCTACCGATTGTCTTGCTGAGCTCAGGATTGTCTTTCCAGTTCAATGAGAGTCTGTTGATTGATTTAAAAAGAACAGGAGCAGCATACATTCATTTATCATCCAATATACAGAAATATACAAGAACAAAAATAGAGCAGCCGCAGAAGAAATATTTTATCCTTCATCTGCAAACTTCAAGATCATAATTTCTAGTTTGTAAAGTTAAATCCAAACCACTAGAAATCTTTATCTTGTTCTTGTGTAACTATCTAGCGGATCAAAATCCCTAGAACTTAATCTCAAATTGCGTTTAGCATTTGAATCTTTTTATTACAAAAATAGAAAAAGTTCATGTCGAATTTATTCTAGATTTGTGATAATTAATTTGAGATTAATTCCTTGTAATCGATACAGTTGTTGTAACACCTTTCAAGTTTAATAATATTCTTATTTAACTTGAATTTTGTTTCATATTTTTATTCAGCATTTAATTCGATTATTCGGTACTGTTTGTATTCAACCCCCCCTTCTACAAACACAGTGGGACCTAACAAGTTATATTACACGAACTTAATTATGATTGAGACAAAATAATTTATAAATAAATAATTGATTACCCGTTTTTCAAAAATGACGAGTATACGTATTTTTCGAAAACGAACACCGAACCAAGTTTCAAAGATGTGAACCATAATTGCTATGTGTATTTCGATAATACATATAAATATGAATTCGGTGATGAAATCATATGGGTAGAATAGGATAACAATTTGATGTTAAGCTTAAGCGGTTATCTGAATTAGGGTATTTCAACCCTGTAGGTTTTAGACGGAAGACCGAGACGTGACATCGGACTAGGAACGATCTAGTGATTAGATGTCGAGATCAACGAAGTTCCAACCGAAGGGTCTGAATGTTGGGATCGTATCCAGAATAGGATAGTAGTTTGACGATAAAGTCGAACCAAAGTCAATAGCGATTAAAGCTTATTGAGGCAAGTATTCTTGATAATCTCTTAAATACTGCAAGCATTACTGATTTTCTTTTAAATTACTACAAATATTTATTCGCTCCTATTCTAAGTTCAGAATAGTTAACTGTTTTATATTTCGCTGCAATTACTCTTATTATGCCAGTTCTTTTCATTATTGTTCCTATAATTCGATTGCTCTCCTGAGCAAACACCCATTCTTTCGAGTTATTTGTGAACCCTGAATTGGGATGTTTTAAATTCAAAAAGATTTGATATCAAAATACTCCACGGGCTGGATAATGATATTTTTGGGATTAAGTTTTACTTAATCCTAAGGACCGAAATATAACCGGTGCCTTGAGATGGGCCGTAGTGCATGGGGACCCGACTGGATCTATATAGGTAGGTATAGATCTGTACTGTATCCTGACTGATCAGCAGGATTTAGATGTGAACTAGTGTCCAGTCTAATTTGTTGTTGATCGCCATTAACGGCACTCTCTCTCAAATGGTTTTATGATTCCAAAACTGGACAAAACCCTAATTCAAGAGATGAATCGGGGAATCGCTTGTCGATTTTAAATTTATAATTAAAGGCTGGTGACATCCAACTTTTATTCACTCCTCTCATTCAAAATAGAATTGTTTAAAATTGTTTTGAGATTTTGTTCGGAAGTTTTCTTTGATATTAATGTTTGAAACTCAAATTATATACTTGCTGGGCATTTTTGGCTCACTCTTGCTTTGTCAATTCTTATTTCTGCCAGAAATAGATAATGATAAAAATGAATAGCTTAGATAGACAGCAGAAGTTCGAGAAATCTCCGCTGCGAGAGGTTGAAGAAGTTAGAAGAATATGATACGAGCATTAGTTCAAAGGTATTTACAATTGTACTTTAGTTGTTGAAAGTTGTAGAAGATTAGATTCTTGTTTCATACCATAACCTGTAAACGATCCGGATTAAAGGGGTTAATTGAACATTCTTGTATTTTTTGTAAAGATTGTTTTCGTGACACCAAATCTTGACCCCCGGATTTGGGCTGTTACAACCTCGACAAGTTGTTACTTTCAAAGCTTCTCAAAATGTGAATCTACCTGCATTTCATGATACCACTGATCCAGTAATAGCTAACACATGGATTAAGGAAATGGAAAGGGCTTTTGAATTGGTACAGTTAGGGGACCATCAAAAGACACCATATGCTACTTACTTCCTGAAGGGCGAAGTCATCTATTGGTGGGATTCAGTGAAAGCTATGGAAGCAAATCATCAAGTTTCTTGGGAAAGATTTAAGAAGTTATTTCTGGAAAAGTATTACCCTAAGTACATGCAGAATCAGATGGAGCTTAAATTTCTTGAATTGAAGCAAGGGAGTATGTCTGCACTGGAGTATGAGAAGAAGTTCACAGAGCTATCAAGGTTTGTGACAAAGTATACCAGCAGTGAGGAGGAAAAAGCAAAGAGTTTCCAACAAGGATTAGAGTCTTGGATCAGAGATAGAGTGGCTATGTTTGAGCTTGATACTTATGCAGGCGTAGTGCAGAAAGCTGCTCTGATTGAGAGTAATGGGATGCAGTCAAGGAAGGAAAGGGATAACAAGAAGAGGAAGGTTCCATTCTATGGAGAAAAGTCTGAAGCCGGAAACTTACAAGACAGGAATGTAAAAAGGATTGGATTCCACAAAGGCGGAAATTTTCAGAAGAAGGGAAATTTGAGCGAAAGACAAGAATCAAAGGGGAAAAACCAGGCAAGCCAAGGACAAGTTGGAGAAAACAGATTTCAAAGACCAGAATACAAGCATTGTGGAAGAAGGCACCCCAGAGTGTGTAATAAGCTGAGCATGACATGCTATAGGTGCAACCAGAAGGGACATTTGGCTAACGAGTGTAAGATGCCGAAGCGAGGAGTTACATGTTACAAGTGTGGAAAGACTGGACACATAGCTAGGGAGTGCAAGTCAACCGGACCAGTCAAAGCTCTGATGAACGTGGCAAGTACTAGTGCAAACGTGCCAGCTGAGGTATTAGCCTTACCTCCACCACCTACAACAAATCCGCAAGCAACAGCGAGAACATTCAATTTAAAAATAAAGGACGCTGTTCAGAATTTTGAGGTGATAGCAGGTACACTTTTACTAAATAATGTCGAGGCTAAAGTATTGATTGATTCTAGAGTGACGAGATCTTTCATATCAGAAACTTTTGTTGATAAACTTCAATGTGATAAAATGGTTATGAACAAGGTAGTAAATATGGTAATTGCGAATCAAGAGAAGATTCCTGTGAGCCAACTCTATCCAAAGTTTGAGATTGATATTTCGGGGTATAAATTTTCAGCCGACTTGATACTCTTCAAGTTGGGGGAGTTCGATATAATTTTAGGCATGGATTCGTTAGGAAAGAATAATGCTCAGATTAATTGTAAATCCAAGAAGGTGTATTTAAAGATGGAGAGCGGAGATAAAGTAGTATTTAAATGACATAGGCAAGAGCAACTGTTTCTTACAATCGTCCAGGCTAAGAAGTTGCTTAGGAAAGGTTACGAGTCGTTCCTAGCGTATGTAGTGGATTCAGAAAGGGAGAACCTCAACAAAGAAGATATTCCCGTAGTCAACGAATTCCCAGATGTGTTTCCAGACGAACTACCAGGCTTACCGCCAGATCGACAAATCGAGTTCGAGATCAACCTTGCTCCGGGCACAAAACCAGTTTTGAAGGCCCCATATAGGATGGCACCAACAAAAATGAAAGAGTTGGCGAGCCAGCTACAAGAATTATTGGACAAAGGAGTGATACGGCCAAGTACGTCGCCATGGGGAGCACCTGTTCTGTTTGTAAAGAAGAATGATGGAAGTATGCGGTTATGTATAGATTATCGGGAGTTGAATAAGGTGACAATTAAGAACCGTTACCCGCTACCAAGAATAGATGACCTATTTGATAAGCTGAAAGGAGGAAAGTGCTTTTCAAAGATTGACTTAAGATCAGGATACCATCAATTAAAGATCAAAGAAGAAGACATCCCAAAGACAGCATTCAGGATAAGATACGGACATTATGAATTTTTAGTAATGCCTTTTGGTTTGACTAACGCCCCGATAACATTTATGGATTTGATGAACCGGGTATTTAAAAAGTATCTGGACAAGTTCTTAGTGGTGTTCATTGATGATATCCTTATTTATTCAAAATCGGAAGAAGAACATAAGCAGCATCTATGGATAACATTGGAGATACTCCGACAAGAGAAGTTGTATGCCAAGTTTTCTAAATGTGAGTTTTGGTTAAAGGAGGTTCAATTTTCGGGACACGTTATTGGAGATGAAGGAGTTAAAGTAGATCCGGCAAAGATTGAGGTGATTATGAGTTGGGAGAGGCCAAAGACATCTACGGAAGTGTGAAGTTTTCTAGGATTGGCGGGATACTATAGAAGATTTGTCAAGGATTTTTTGAAAATCGCCACGCCATTGACTAAGTTAACTAGGAAGAATCAGAAGTTCGAATGGAATGCAGAATGTGAGGATAACTTTCAAGAGTTGAAGTAGAGGTTGGTTACAGCTCCGGTGTTAGTACTACCAGACGATCAAGGAAACTTTGTGATTTTCAGTGATGCTTCACATAAATGATTGGGTTGTGCGCTAATACAATACTATAAGGTGATCGCGTATGCGTCAAGACAGTTAAAACCGCATGAATTAAAGTACTCTACGCATGACTTGGAACTAGCAGCCAGATTATTCGCACTTAAGATTTGGAGACATTACCTCTACGGAGAAAAGTGTGAGATCTACACGGATCACAAGAGTTTAAAATATATTTTCACTTAGATGGAGATCAATATGAGGAAAAGGAGATGGTTTGAATTGATTAAGGACTATGATTGCTCGATAAATTATCATCCGGGAAAGGCAAATGTTATAGCCGATGCTTTGAGTAGGAACGAAAGATTAAATATGATAGCAATACAAAAAGAATTGTCGGAAGAGATTAAGAGATTTGGAGTGGAACTTTGTGATTATGGGATAATTGAAGAGGTTTGTTGTACAATGACTTTTTAGCCAACATTATTGGAAAAGATAAAGAAATGTCAGGAAGAAGTAATGAAGCAAGAGAAAAATCAGCTAACTGGAGAAGAGATTGGTACTCAAAGGGATGAGCAAGGTATACTAAGGTTCTCCTCAAGAATTTGGATTCCTCATGTACCTGAATTGAAGAATAAGATTTTGCAAGAAGCCCACAATTCAAGATTTTCAATCCATCTGGGAAGCACCAAGATGTATCGAGACTTGAAGCAGAACTTTTGGTGGCCAAATATGAAGCGAGAAGTGGCAGAATGGGTTGCGAAGTGTTATACTTGTCAGAAAGTAAAGGCAGAACATCAAAGACCAAGCGGATTAATTCAGCCCCTAAAGATTCCAGAATAGAAATGGGAAAACATTGTTGTGGACTTTATAGTGGGACTACTGCGAATGAAATCCAGACATGACGCTATATGGGTTATAGTTGATCGCCTTACGAAGTCGACGCATTTTCTTCCAATTAATGAGAAGTCGTCATTGGACAGATTGGTTCATCTGTATGTGCGTGAAATCGTACTAAGACACGGCGTGCCCGTATCGATAGTTTCAGACAGAGATCCCCGATTTAACTCGAGATTCGGGAAGCAATTTCAAAAGAGTCTTGGCACAAAGTTGAATATGAGTACGGCGTATCATCCGCAGCCTGATGGTCAAAGCGAAAGGACAATTCAAATAATCGAAGACATGTTGCGCAGTTGTGCAATCGATTTTGCAGAAAGTTGGGACGACCACTTGCCATTGGTAGAATTCTCCTATAACAACTGCTATCACTCCAGTATTGGCATGCCACCATACGAAGCTTTATACGGATGGAAATGTAGATCACCGACAAGTTGGGATGAAGTGGGAGAAGAAAAGATTTTAGGCCCAGAATTGGTACAACAGTTGCACGAGACAGTCAAATTAGTTCAGAAAAGGTTGCTTGTTGCTCAAGATAGACAGAGAAAGTATGTGGATCCAGTGCGTAAGGATGTTAGATTCTAAGTAGGCAAAGCCATTTTGCTGAAAGTATCACCAAGAAAAGGGTTGTCTAAATTTGGTAAAGAAGGGAAGTTAACACCTAGATATATAGGTCCTTTTGAAATTTTGAGTCAAGTGGGGAAGGTGGCTTATGAGTTAGCCTTACCACCCCAGTATCAGCATGTGCATAATGTGTTCCATGTGTCATTGCTTCAGAAGTACAATACCGATGCCAACCATGTAATAGAATATGAACCTATAGATATTCAGGCAGACCTGTCATTTGTGGAGCAACCTGTCAAATTACTCGATTGGCAAGTAAAGAGTCTTAGAAATATGTCAGTAAAGTTAGTAAAAGTACTTTGGAGGAACCCCAAAGTTGAAGAATCAACCTGGGAGTTAGAGTCTGATATGCGTTCCCGGTATCCTCATCTGTTCTCTTAGATTCTGGGGACAGAATCCTTTAAGGGGGAGAGGATGTTACAACTGGCATTTTGTGTAATATTATTTGTGAACTCTGTATAATATTAGAGCCGATTATAAATATACTTAATGATTGTACGTTTGTGTGAATGGAAATTTCTTCATTATAAATTTCTTTATGTAGAATATAAATTTTTCAAAGCAAGTGTTTTATTAATTGCTCTTATTTTTAATTTATAAGGAATATTCTATACCTTGGAAAATTTTCTTTTAAAAATTATTTCATTCACAAACTCCAAGTTAATTTATGGTATAAATTTTATAATTTTTGAACTTTTATTTTATTTTATAAAAATAAATCTTTGAAAATTAGTTGCTTAGTAATTAATAAATTACATGGTTACCCTTGCATGCAAATACTCTTCCATTCAACTAAAGGGCAAAGAAGGCATTTCCAACCCCACTCACTTTCATTCTACTAGCCAAGTTACCACTTTGTCCTTGCATGCAAATCTACCTAACTTTAGCTAGAAGGTTACTCTTGTCATTTTCTAAATCCACTCACTTTTGGTCAAATCAAAAGCATAAAAAAACCCAGCAAGTGTGATGATCACTCCACTTTCACTCCACCATTCCACCCCCTCCTTTCTCCTCCCTCCCCTCTCGGCCCTCCTCCCTCTCGGCCCTTTTGGCCGAGCCCCACCCCCTCTTTTCTTTCATTTTTCATTCAAGCATATATCTCCCATTAAAGTAAACGTTGCTTCCTATATCTTGATCATAGCTAATCCAAAGAGTTTTGAGTGAAAAGTTTAAGTTTTGAGCTTGCATGTCAAAGTTTTAGTTGGAACTCAAAGTACAATCTTGATTCTCATGGATTTAAGGTTGTATTTTGAGGAAACTACAAGGAATGGTGAAATGCCAAGTCATGAGAATGAGGCTCTTGATTTTAATGATCATTTCCCTTCCATTTCATTCGGCCATGACTTTGAGGGAGCCGAATGAATGGTTCTTGAGGTTGTTTTGTTGCCTTGTTTCATTCTTATGTGTTTTTGGTGGTGATAACATGAATTTTGTAGCAAAAGCTTGATAAGACCCTTCGCATGCTAAGTGATCATTTAATTATAGCTTATGCTAGGCTTGCATGTTGATTTTATGATAAAATTTATTTTGGAAACCATGTTGTTTTGGTTTGAATATTCGAAGGCATGCATGCATGTAAACCACTCATGATTTTCGAAAGTTTTTGATCATTTGGATTGATTTTTGTTAGTAAGCCTTAATTTCAGTAAGGTTAATATATTAGTCTTGATTTGTTCTCCTTGATATGTGATGTTAATTTGTATATATTTATAAAGAAGATATAACTTGTCGTTTTTAAAAACTTGATGACTTGTAATTTGTGTAATGTGTTAACTTTTATTTTGCTATGTTGCACCTTAGGTAAGGATGATGTCCACTAAGCTTATTTTGAGTGTAAGGGAGTTAGTTCAGTAGAACACCTTAGTTAAGGTTTAGTTTGGGTTTTTGGTTGTTGTTGGTTGGGTTTGTTAAGTAAGAACCTTGGTAAAATGAGAGTATTAGTTTCTCCAGAAAATCAGTTTGGTACCCTGAGGTTTGGAGTGAGATTTGACCTTGTCATTGTTGTACACTTTGAGGCCCAATCCACCGGTAGCTAGAACTAGGGTATATAATAGGTTTTAGGTATTTGTTGGAGGTTTGTAAGACGTTTGGTTAGGTACACGAGTGGAAACACCAAATCTGTCCAGCAGAGGACAGTTTTGTTGCAACTTAGAAATGGGAAGTTTTGACCATGTTATAGGTAGGCCCTCATTAGGCTCTATTGGGCCTTAGTTGGAGGGAATGTCAGAGGAGTTTTTCCAGCCATTGTTAATAGGATTTGAGTTAGAATAATGTGTCACAAGTTAGTTTAAGTTAAGACCTTTTATACCCTGAAAAACAGGGGAATCATGGACTTTAAGCTTAAGCCTAGGGAGGCCCAAGCTAGGCCCTTGAGCCACATCAGGTTTGGGAGTTGCCTTATGATCAGAAGAGTCTAGTGTAGAAGTTTTAAAGGTAAAATTGAAGTGTAAGAGTGTCAAACGCACCCAAGAAACCTTAGATGTCATTCTTAAATTTACCATAATAAGCACCTTCACTTACCACATAGTTTATAGCACTTATGACTGAGGCCTAGGTTGACCACCATAGTTGCAAGATAGCATAAAGTCAGTAGAGTGAAAGGCCCAAGTTAGGGTCAATAGGAATTGGATGGTTTAGTAAAGGCACTTCGAGTTAGGAAGCCAAAATTTGGAGATTTTGTCTAGTTTAGTGACCAAGTGACTTAAGTATGTGGAGCGAGATCACCCAAGCCTACTGTTGCAATATGGCGTGTGTGATATTATTTGGTACTTAAATATGGTATGTGAGCATATGTGGCTTTGTGTACTATTATGTTTATAAGGTGATTGTAAATTGCGTGTATATAGGCCTAAGTGCCATTGTGTTTAATTTCGGTTTGCAAATAGAATGAGTTGGTGAGAATATATTATAATGAGATTATTATTATTTGTGTAGGATCTCAAGACGAGCGTAAA
The DNA here is from genome assembly GCF_009905375.1 of Apium graveolens. Taxonomy (NCBI): domain Eukaryota; kingdom Viridiplantae; phylum Streptophyta; class Magnoliopsida; order Apiales; family Apiaceae; genus Apium; species Apium graveolens. The sequence continues at coordinate 96,465,614 of NC_133655.1, read as the reverse complement.
CTTTCCATAAAGGTCGAGTAAAGCTTCCAGTTGCTCCTACCTGCCAGTCCAGTCCAGCCTTTTTCAAGGCAAGTGATTCAACCTGCCTTTTTTTTCGTTTACACTGCAAGTGTGTGATAACTAGTTCCTATATATGATGCCAGTATTCTGATGTACCTTGATATGCATGAACCAAGTGGTTTTTAAATCTATCTTCATATTATATAGAAATACCATGAACCCTCAAGTGTCTATTGTAAGTAATTTAACCTTATTTGAAGATTGTTATGCAAGTAGAACAAAATGTCATATTATGCTAGTATACCAAAGTAATTGTGATATTGAACCATGTGTAAGTTATACTCGGTAACCTCAGCTTGAAGCCTAAAAGCCAATCATTCCTTATATATTGTTAATGATTGTTTGATAACCCTATCCTTACCCTAAAGCATGATACCCTGTTATACCTTGAGCTGATGATCACTTTCTTTGTATTTTAATACCTATATCATACCTGGAACCAGTGATGCTTATCTTCTTGATATTTTAATACCTATACCTTATTTGAAATTATTGCTTTAAGCCTAGTCTGGCATTACTCTTTCGTATTATCCGATAGCCTTACTAAATCTCCTTGTCAAAGTCCTTGTAAATAGAAACCTTTCAATTACCCTGATAGAGTAAAGTTTAGTGGATCATGGTCCTAGTGGATATATTCCCAGTGTTTTAAAGTGGATTTATAACCCTTGATAAAGATGTTTACTGTTTAAGAAATTAATTGTCAATTGGCATCAGTTTTTGAAATGATTAAAAATTTGGATTTTCAGTCCCAAAGGGGGACAAATGTTTTCTTTAATAGTGGATCTGGACTGGGACGTAAGTCCTTTCCGCACTTAAATTGTAGGCTTAAAAGTTTCCTAGGGATCCCATTAATGGTTTAGAACCTAGCAAGGTTCGGGATTACTTCGCGGCTGATCACCGGCTATAATCCGTAGCGTTATAAAATGTATTTTGATTAAGAAATAATTTTGGAAATGTTTTGATACAAACAAATGATGCCATCACCCAACTGTCCATCTCTTGTTATTATTAACTCTATCTTCACATTGTTATTCTTTTATCTCATTTTATTTTATAGCACTTGTTGAGCATTTGGCTCACTACTTGTTTTCACCCTGATATTACAGCTAGCAGCTATGGTTAGATTCAAGCAGACAGAACGTAAGACTTGTGATGCCGATTCGTATGTTCAAGCTCAGGTATAATAAGAGATAGTTTTGTGTGAGGACTCGATATTAAAAATCAGGTTGTAATAGTTAATAGTGTTGGGCTGTTCCAAACCCTAAACTGTAAGATCTTGGATTCAGTTGTGTTTACTTTCTTTTGTTAACTATTGTAATAATTTGTATAATATGTATTTTCGAGTTGGGGGCGTGACAATATTTATCATATGATTCATAATGTACCTAATGTCTACTTTTATTATTACCCGGTCAAGGATAACTTTCAATAGTATCAAAGTATATTAATTCTCGTATAAAAATATAATGATTTCAGGTCAAAGGACCAATACATCATTATCACTGTGAGATTAACTTATGACACTATAAATATGTAGAATCTCATAACGGGTCAATCCAGCACCATGTATTTATTACATATTCCTATGTTTTGACTTTAGTATCACCATACCTTTGATCAATAAGATATGATCATCAGCCAACAAACACACTAGTCTCAATGTATTTATTATCGTCCCTTAACAATAATACTTGACTAGGGACCTTTAGGAATATCAATACTATTCTCATAATCTCATTTCTTAGTCACGTACTTAGAGATATAGATTTACATATCATATTCCAAGGACATTTATTAATCTAACATCTTATCGCAGAAAATAAAGATATAATAAATTATTAAAGAATAATCCATATAACCATAATTAATAATCCAAATATTTCATAATATTAACATAATTGTGTTGTTTCTAGGGTAAAAACACTAACAATCTCCCACTTGCACTAGAGCTAATCACCCATGTATCTGATATGAATGGAACTAGTATGACCTTCGTGCTTTTGCTGCGACAAATCCTTAGTTAGTGGGTCTCAAACATTATCATCAGAATTCACTTTACATATATGTATATCTCCTCTTTCATTAATCTCTCGAAGGAGGTGATATCTCCTAAGTATATGCTTTGCCTGGGAATGGGACCTTGGTTCTTTATCCTGCGCGATGGCTCCATTATTATCACAGTAAAGATCAACTGGATCCGTGATCGATGGAACCCCAAGTCCCGTTATGAATTTTCGTATCCGAACAACCTCTTTGGCTGCTTCACTGGGAGCAATATACTCAGCTTCCATTGTAGAATCAGCTACTGTCTCTTACTTTGAACTCTTCCAGTTTACAGCACCTCCATTAAGGAAAAACACAAAACCTAACTGAGATATTGAATCGTCTTTTTCTGTCTAAGAGATGGCGTTAGTGTAACCCTTTACAACCAACTTCTCATCTCCTCCATACACCAAGAATGAATCTTTAGTCCTTTTCAAGTACTTAAGAATATTCTTGACAGCTGTTCAGTGACCCTCACCAGGGTTAGATAGGTATCTGCTCGTCATGCTCAAGGCATACGAAACATCAGGACGAGTACATATCATCGCATACATTATAGATCCAATTTCCGAAGCATATGGAACTTTGCTCATACGGCCCTTATCATCTAATGATTTAGGGCAGTTGTCTTTTGAGATCAATATCCCATGAGACATTGGGACATATCGTCTTTTTGCCTCTTGCATCCCAAAACAATGCAATACTTTGTCAATTTATGTACTCTGACTTAGGCCGATTAATTTCCTTGATCTATCTCTATAGATCTTGATCCCTAATATATAGGTAGCATCACCTAAGTCCTTCATCGAGAAACTATTTCCCAACCAAGTCTTAACAGCCTGTAGAGAAGGTATGTCATTCCCTATTAGTAATATGTCATACATATAGTACTAGGAATGCCATATGGCTCCCACTAACCTTCTTGTAAACACATGGTTCATCTTCATTTTGAATAAAGCCAAATTCTTTGACTATTTCATCAAAATGATGATTCCATCTCCTTGAGGCTTGCTTCAATCCATAAATAGATCGAAGCAACTTACAGACCATCTTAGCAAACTTGGGATCGACAAAACCCTCAGGTTGTATCATGTATACATCCTCTTCAAGGCTCCCATTTAAAGAAGCGGTTTTGACATCCATTTGCCAAATCTCATAGTCGTAGTAAGTAGCTATTGCTAGCAAAATCCAGATGTACTTGACCATATCAACTGGTGAAAAGGTCTCATCATAGTCTATACCATGAACTTGTTTGAAACCTTTCGCCACCAGTCGCGCTTTATAGGTCAGTACTTTACCATCCATGTCAGTTTTCTTCTTGAAAACCCACTTGCATCCTATAGGTTTTACCCCTTCAGGTGGATCAACTAAAGTCCATACTTTATTTTGATACATGGATTCCATTTTGGATTTCATGGCCTCTAGCCATCTCTCGGAGTCTGGACTGTTCATAGCATCTTGGTAGGTAAGAGGCTCATCATTATCTATGAGCATTACATCATCATTTTGAGTCAAGAGAAATCCATAATATCTCTATGGCTAATGACGAGCCCTACTAGATCTACGAACAACCTGTGTTTCTGGAGCAGGAACATCTTGATGTACTTCCTGCCCATTTTCCAACTCTGGTTCAATATTATTTTATACAACTCGATCTTCATCAAGATCTATAGTCCTCCCACTAATTTTCTTTGAAAGTAACTCTCTTTCAAAAAAATACAGTGGTTCGAGCAACAAACACTTTGTTCTCGGTAGGATTATAGAAACTATACCCTTTAGTTTCTTCAAGATATCCCACAAAATAACATTTATCCGATTTTGGTCCCAGCTTGTTAGACACCAAGCGTTTCATAAATGCTTCGCATCCCCATACTTTCATAAAAGACATGCTGTGACATTTCTCAGTCCACATCTCATATGGAGTCTTTTGAACCGATTTAGATGGAACTCGGTTTAGTGTATATGCAGCCGTTTTTAGAGCATAACACCAAAAACTTATTGAAAGATCTGCTAGACTCATCATCGATCACACCATGTCCAAACAACGTTTGATTTCTCCTCTCAGAAACTCCATTCCATTGAGGCGTTCCAGGAGGAGTAAGTTGTGATACAATACCACACTCCTTCAAGAAACCTTTAAACTCGAGGCTTAGGTATTCTCCTCCACGATCTGACCGTGGAACTTTTATACTTTCCCCTGCTTGCTTTTCCACTTCAGCCTTGTATTCTTTGAACTTTTCAAAAGAATCGTATTTGTTATTCAAAAGATAAACATATCCATATCTACTGAAATCATCAGTAAAAGTAATGAAGTAGTAAAAGCCACCTCTTGCCATCATACGCATTGGACCACATACATCACTATGTATAAGTCCTAGTCGTTCGGTGGCCCTTTCACCTTGTCCGGTAAAAGGAGCTTTAGCCATTTTGCCAATGAGACAAGATTTACATTCTTCGTATGATTCAAAATCAAACTTATCCAAGTAACCATCTTTATGTAATTTGGAAATGCGTTTCTCATTTATGTGACCTAAACGACAATGCCAAAGGTATGTTTGATTTGAGTCTTTCATCTTAATACGTTTATTATCATTATTTATGTTATATACATGAGTATCTATATCAAGAACATATAAACCATTAAACAAACGTGCAACCCTGTAGGTAACATTATTGAATGAAAAAGAACAACTATTGTTTTGAATCAAAAACGAAAAACCTTTCTTGTCCAAACAAGAAACCGAAATAATGTTTCTGCAAATTGCAGGCACGAAAAAAAAATTATCTAGTTCTAAAACAAGCCCAGTGGGCAACAATAAACAATAAGTCCCTACAACTAAAGCAGCAACCTTTTCTCCATTGCCAACTCGTAGGTCAACTTCTCCCTTCGCCAACGTCCTACTTCCCTGCAGTTCCTTCACATTTATACAAATATGAGAACCACATCCAGTATCTAATATCCAAGATGTAGAAGTAGACAAATTGACTTCTATAACATAAATACCTGAATTAGAAGTAGTAACAATTGCCTTCTTCTTCTTCTTCTTCTTAAGATCCTCCAAACAAGCATGACAGTTCCTTTTCTAATGACCTGGTTTCTTGCAATAGTGACAATCACCAACCTTTGGAACACCACCTTTAGGCTTCAAAGCCTTGGTCAGATCAGGTTTCAGATTGGCATTCAATTTAGATCCCATCTTCCTCTTGCCTTTCCATTTACCCTTTCCTTTGGCCTTCCCCTTATTCACCATCAACATAGGAGCAGGGGATGCCTTCTGAATGTTGGTCTCAACAGTTTTCAACATAACCAACAGTTCGGTGGGGTTCTTATCTATCTCATTCATATTATAATTCATCACAAATTGAGAATAGTTGTTGTTTAAAGATTGCAAAATTAGGTCAATCTGGTGTTCCACAGCAATCGGGGCACCCAACTTGGCAAGGTAATCAATATACCCAATCATCCTTAGAACATGCGGTCCAACCAGATCACGTTCTTCCTGCTTACATGCATGAAATGATTTGAAAGTATCAAACCTCTCCTGAAGAGCCTGTCCTTCAAACATACATTTAAGGTGCTCAATCATAACATAAGAATCCATATTCTCATGTTGTTTCTGAAGTTCAGCACTCATGGTCGCTAACATGAGACATTAAACATCCGTGTCATCATCGATATGTTTTTGATAAACATTATGTTGAGCACGGGATGCTCCTTCAGGGAGAGGTGCAGGGCGAGGGATATCTATGACATAGAGCTTGCGCTCTTGTTTGAGGACAATCCTCAAGTTCCTCTGCTAGTCAAGGAAGTTTGTTCTTGTCAGCTTGTCCTTCTCAAGGACTGATCACAAAGAGAAGTTGTTTGAATTGATTGCCATTTGATATCTACAATGTTTAAAATGCATAAGATAAATTCTTTTACAGATGATTATTCAATTATGTTCAAGTGATTATTCATATATATTAAAAATATATATCTCCCACTTTATCAAATTAATAGCCCTAACTATTAATTCAGAAAGAGTATCTTCTATATACTTTCTAGTGAGCCAAGATCCAAATTTTCACAACGTTTTAGTTCAACTTTGGCTTTACTCCTAAAACATGATTCAATAAGGTAGACAACATTTGTCAATTATATCAACTATATAACTCGTAGATAGTTTAGTGGAACAATATTTATTCTTATTTATCCAATAAATCTCACCAAACTCTATGCCTCTAATTTCACAATCCTATTATGGTAACTTAGTTAAGTTAAAACACAAAGGCTTAAAAATTATCATGTACTTGAACATGCCGTCCCACGATAGATGGGAGTACTTTGCTCTGGCGAACCCACTCCTTATCGATCTAGGGCTTAACACGTTGGACATATCGGAAGGTATCTAAATAACTTAATATAAACATTAGGATTTTGTTAGTATTATAACGATCATGATCCCATCATAAAGAGATTCCTAATTTTTTGTTGAATAAAATACTTCAAATCAATACTCGTCAATGGTTTAATTTCCAGGTAGTGGAGGAGTCACATCGGTCTCACTTAAAACCCACAGCCTTACAAGTTCTATGAACCCGTTGTTGACAAAATCGCCCCATGTCGGAAATAAAGAAGATTCGTATTTCATTCCGTGTTTCATAAACACGAGAATCTCATTATTGTTTGTAAATTTTAAAATCTTGAGTTTTTACAGATTTTATCTTTTTTAGGTATGGCATGGGTGGCGTATCTAATACATTCATGCATGATTAATCTAATTAAAGCATGCATCATTAACTATATTATACATACATTCATACATCAATATGTACAGTGCAATAAAGTAAATGTGTTTGGTTATGGCCCCATCCTATGTGATCTTTATCAAGCTCATGATAAAGATCAAGGTCAATCTAATGTGGTGATGGAAATAAATACAACTACTTATTACATAAGTCTTCTTCTTTATTTAGACTTCTTGTATGCCTCGTCTTCTTCTTTGAATCACCTCAATTAGATAACCTTCTTGAGTCTTTAATTACATTAAATGATTGAAAGTAAAACTAATCTAATGAACTTACAAGAATAACTCGAGTTACATTCGAGATTTATGATTACAAAGATTGACGACATGCAAGTCATATTTAAAACCAAAACGAAAACCATTACACTAAGGTCGAAAGGCCATAACCATCCACCATGCTCATACAACACATAAAAGCATGTTAAAACACATAATCTGATCTTAACATATCATATTATCCATGATCTAATCATAAAAGAAATATGACAAAAATCAGAATCAAATCGGAAAAACAAGAATCACAAAGTCAAATGCCTTACAGACGAGTCGATGATAGCTTTAGCTATCTATTTTGTTCAGACGCTCGTTTACCTATCGAATAGGGTATTCGTTTGCATAAATCGGACACTAGACCCAGATTTCAGCAAATCTGCAGCAGCCAATTCAGAATCCATATCTAATACGATTCTCATAATTAGAATAAACATAAATCATGTATATATCAGTATATATTCAGATCACATAATCATCATATGATTATACAACTCACATGAATATCATATATTCAAAACCATACATATACAAGCATATTATATCAACATCAAATCATGGCGAATCATGTACATGCTCATATATCAAAAACGGTTAAACACATAAACGAATTAAAAACTTTTCACAAGTAGCTCTGATGCCATTGAAGGGTTATTAGCACATAAACAGAACAAAAAATGTAAATTTAAATCTCAAAAATCAAAACCCTCATCAGGATCCATGCGAAAAAACAATATTTAATTCATAGTTCAGTATGTTTACCTTAAGAAGCTTTACGTTAATGGAAAGATCGAGGTCTTTAATGATCACCACGTAGCCCGTCGCTGGAACGATCTACGCCTTGAAGGTATCCACAGGAATGATCGCCCGGAGGATGGGTGTGTACTAGCATGTTCTTGAGGCCACCTTCTTGCTCTCTTTATCTCTCTTTAAGCTGATAGGGTTTATGTTTTATCAAATAAAATGTGTAACCCTAATTCTATTAGAAAAAGATATTATATAGGCAAGAGCTAATGGGCCTCCAACCCTAAACTGAATTTTAGAGTTGTTCTTATTATTAAATTCAAAATTCTAATTATTGTATTATTAAGTCTCACTTAATCATCCAATAACTTAATTTCAGATTTAATATTAAATTCGAATATCCTATTTATTTAATTAATTTAGTCATACTTAATTAATAACAAATAATTCGAATTACTTACATTGAATTTAAATTAAATAATCCTCCAATAATTCTTTGTGCGACCCTTTAGGTTATTATTACGTTGGCAACAATTTTAAATCTAATTTAAAATCATAAACAATGAGCGGCATCTAGTAATACATCATTGTTACCCAAGTAATAATAATTAAATCGATGATCAATTAAACCTTTCGTGAATAATGTATAATATAATATAATCCCTTTAGCCTTATATTATAGATCAAACTCGAGGCATGCATTGTGTCATCCACTGTTAATGTTCAATCCTTCTTTCCTTGATCAATGAGTAAACTATTAAACAAATCAGTATTTGAGCACGACCATGCATTTTATAGTCTTTCTCAATCAAAAGGCCAATAATATCACTACTTTAATAAAGGAGGGCTAAATCCCATCTAGATCATTCATATTTCTCATACGATTCATAATGTGCCCAATATCTACTTTTATTATTACCCAGTCAAGGATAACTTTCAATAATATCAAAGTATATTAATTCTCGTATCGAAATATAATGATTTCAGGTCAAAGGACCAATACATCATTATCATTGTGAGATTAACTTATGACACTATAAACATGTAGTATCTCACAACGGGTCAATCTAGCACCATGTATTTAATACATGTGCCTGTGTTTTGACTTTAGTATCACCATACCTATGATCAATGAGATGTGATCATCAGCCAACAAACACACTAGTCTCAATGTATTTATTATCGTCCCTTAACAATAATACTTGACTAGGGACCTTTAGGAATATCAATACTATTCTCATAATCTCATTTCCAAGTCACGTACTTAGAGATATAGATTTACATATCATATTCCAAGGACATTTATTAATCTAACATCTTATCGCAGAAAATAAAGATATAATAAATTAATAAAGAATAATCCATATAATCATAATTAATAATCCAAATGTTTCATAACATAAACATAATAGTCTAGGGCACAAACACTAACAATAGATCTTGAGCTTTCTGTAAGGATCTCATCAACAAAGGGGATGCTTTAACATGATTCAATACATCAAGATTCTGAATAGTATGTTTAGCTGTTTCCAAATGCTGAACAACATTGATATTAGATATAAGATATGCATCATACTTCCATTTTGTATTCCAGACTTCATCAAAGAACTCCTTTGCATTCTTAGCATCCAAATCCTATAACTTTTGTTGCCTTACATGGGTAGGCATGTCTTCAGGGAAAAAGAGTTCACCTATATTCTCATCAGGATCTAGAATTGCATTGTTGTTATCCCTATCATCAGACTCTTTATGAACAGATTCTTCATCAGCAACAGGTTCCTCAATTATCTGCTGAACTTCAACTCCAGCTTCAGTATTTAAGATAGAATCAGAAATTGGTGTTGTACGTGATCCAGCTGCCTCAGAAACTGCCATGCCATCAGCATTTAACTTTACATCTTCAAGAATAGTAGACATGTGAGGTGGAGCTTCAGTATTTATCTCCAAGACCTTAGTACCTATGCAGTGCTGTGGTGACCCTGCTATGAATAGATCATCATGAATGAACTGTTGTGCATCTACATCTTCAGCAACAACAAGGAGAATAACATGTGTTGGATGGATAGAGTGAGTGGACTGCAGGATAGTATCCATACTTAGACCTGTAGGGATATTATCAGCATTTGGTACATCAGAGTTTACCTGAGGGACTACAGTCTATTGTTCAGCAGCTGTTTCTTTTGTACTCTGCGCACCTACAAAATATAACAAGTAACACTTAATCTCTATATTCTTTTAGAGTAGAGTCACGACTCCTCACACCACGTAGCTCATAACTTTTAATAGTTAGAGTTTCCTCACAAGGATTACTAAATCCCGATTCTCACCTACCTCTCCTTTTTCTAGAAAGGATCCCACCTCTCTTTAATTATGTTTTTCTCTAAATCTTCTCTCATTCTCACATGAAAGGCTCAGATAATTTTTATCTTACAGAAATAAGAGGTGGCTAAAGAAAGGTTGTCTGTGGTCATACAACTAGAGGTAGTCCTTAAATAAAGGTCTAGATATAATCATACCAACAAGATCAATAACATGAAAAATAAATACTGATAATACAAAATCACTATTTAAAATAAATGCTGATAAAGTGAAATCAGTATTTATACCTTGTGATTCTAAAGACTCGGCTTCTTTGAAGGCATCCAATGGAGGTACTGATAAGATATCAGTAGATGGTGGTGATGGATGAATCTTGCTTTCAACATCTATAGCCCATATCACTGCTACATGAGTTAAGCCTTCATTGCAACTCTGATACAATGGTTCTCGTGAGAATGGAGATTTAGGAGTTGTTGGATGACTTTGATATTCAGGTTCTTGTGTATTCCTCTTTTCAATATCGGAATTTGACTCCTGACAGGTTCTTGATGAAAACTAGTTGTTTGATTGTATCTTTAATGATCAATCTTCTTACAAAAATTCTTAATTTGAGAAACTTCTGCATGAATCCTGGAAACTTCTTCATCATGCCATTTGATTAATGGACTTTTTATTAAGAGGCTTTATTTATTCAATATCTGTTGCACTACTTTGAAGTGCAGGTTCTTGTGTGATGGGATCAGAATTTGTAATAGTTGTTGTATCCCTTTGAGATACAGGTTCTTGTGTGCTAGATCCAGGGAAACGAGTTTCCCTTTGTAGCCTCTTGATACTTTATTCTACTTGCTTAGGATTTATTTCCCTCACTCTTTTCCTTGACTACTTCACTGGAGAATCAGACAAGTCCACGGGTGCATCAGGATTTGTCTGGAAATCAGGATTTGGTGTAGATGCAGTTCGTGTCTCCTCAACCATTTCTTCCTTAATATTGAGCAGATTCTGAGCATAGTAGGCCTTGGCCAACTTCCTTTTCCTTGGCCTTGAGCTTGTACCAGTTTCATCAGTATTTATCGCAGTTTGAACATCATCAGTAGTTGTGCCCTCATCAGTTGGTAGAACAACTGGTCTTGGAGAAGAATCAGATTTTAAACTTGGAAATCTTAAAAATAAGGTAGCATTGTCCTCATCATCATCTGATTCTAATCCTGCAAGCACAAGCTTCCTCCTGACAGATTCTGAAGGTTTACATGATTGAGGAACTTGTGTTGCATCATCTTTTGATTTGGCTACTTCAGAATTTGTAGCAGCTAATCTCCCACTATCATGGGGTTTCTCAATTGAAGCCTCAACCATGGCATCCATCTTAAGTTTCTTCCTTTCTACGACAGGTATTTTTTGAGAGGCACCTGAGGTGGTTTGTGTTTGTGTTTTTGTTTGGGTTATTTTGTTGAGGTAAGCTATAGGGGGTTCCCAATGGTGATTTCTTGCAGCTGAGCACTCTGTCGATTGTGAGAACCATAAGTGATAGGGAGCATTACAATGAGTAAGTTCTTAGCAACCACTGGAAACCTTAAAGGAAATAAATCCTCTTTCTTTTCATCTTATGAAATGAGATTAGAGAAAGCCCTTATAATAAGCTTAAATACTGACACAATTTGATTAATGGGGATAAGGGTATCAGGGAAACAAATAATAAAAATCAACTGACAGAATCTAGTATAATACACAGTCTTTCTATCAGTAGTTAATCTATCCCCTATAAAAGATAAAATTACTCTCCCAAAATCATAATTTGCACCATGAATTAGAGAGTACCCTATTTGTTATGTCATGATAAGCAGAGCATCAAAGTTGGAAGACTTGTTGTTGAAAGCCTTTGTGATGCAATCGAAAAAGAAATTCCATTCCTTCCTGAGCCCATTTCTTTTCAATTGACCAAGGTTCTTCAAGTCCTTTTCATAGCCTATCTCATTGAAAAATCTCCTCATTTCAACATCTCCCACAAAAGCAGAGTGGGAGTCATTGAAAGAGATGTATCCCAAGTCCAATCATGTATGATGATTTAGGAATAACTTTTATGTAATCTGTTTTTGATTTCATTGATATTAATAAAAGAATTGTTTTATTTTATTGTGGGCTTTATCTATTTAAGTATTTAAATAAGATATACCATAGTTTAGAGTAAATCTTTTTATGGATTATGATGAGATCATAATAATGAGACCTAAAAGATGATAGCTTTGAACTTAAATATTTCCTGGTCGTAGGATTACTAACTGGTAATTAGTAATCCACAAACATCGGTACATACTATGCTTGCTTCATTATGAAGGATGTCTGTTCTCATAGACATTTGTGTGGTGACATTATAGCTAGTATGTAGGTTCTTATTATAGAATAAGTTCACTGAATATAACTCACACAGCTGAACAACTGATGGAGTTCACTCACGTGTCAGCATATGTTCACATAGTGATAGTTGTACAAGTATCCTTAGACTTGAGGTCATCATAGTCATCTTGTGTATACTGAACTATACTTTGGTTCAGTTCTTAGTCTCCAGGGACAATAATAAGGGCTCTACCGGGTGTAGGAATTTGTACACGAAGATAGTGTATGATCAATAAAGGACCTACCCCTTCCAATAAAGGAAGAGAATGTTCAATGCTGATCCACTTATGCTAGTTCAGGAATCTCTGGCCAGAGTGAATGAAATTAGAAAGGAGTTTATAATTCACATTAATTAGAACTAAGCATAGTGAATGAGAAAGCATATGATTAAATAAGATAGGCTTGACACGAGTTCCATGCCTTGTATCTAATCATGACATTGCAGGGTAGAAGGAATTAATTGTACGGTAACTATTCACTGAATAGGTTCTTGGTATTCTAAGCAGTGAATTCGTATTATCCGGATAGTCGCGATATGCTGAGAAGTATCCCTCACGATTTAGAATAAATATGATTAATTTATTAATTAATCATATTTAATAAATTAGAGAATTTATATAAATAATGATAAAATAGTTTTATTATTATTTATTTCTACTACCGGCTTAATATTGAACCTACAGGGTCACACCATAAAAGAGAATGATTTAATGGTGGAGAAATTAATTAATAATGGCTGGTAATTATTTATTTGTGAAATAAATAATTAATTAGAAAATTTAATAATTGATTAAATGAGATTAATTTAATTATTAATTAATTAAGAAAAGTTCTTAATATTATTAATTAAGAATTTAATTTTGGAAATTAAATCAAGTGAGAGAATTATTTTTCTAAAGTGTTTAGAAAAGGGATTAATAATTAAAAGGTGTTTTAATTATTATTTAATTGGTTAATAAGAATAATCAATTAAAGGGTTAATAATAATAATATTTTATGGAAAATTTTGCCTATAAATATACTATTATAAACCCTATTTGCCTCAACCCAAAAATAAAAACCCTAATTTTAAAGTAGAAAAAGAGGAAGGCAACTAATTCTCTCAACCTCTTCCTCCCTCCATTGTTTTGATCTCTTGGTGGATACCTGTGGAGTGCTTCACACTTGAGGAGCAACTGCTAGGGATCTCCGTTCATCGTTCTTGGATCGCTATTAAAGGTTAGTAATCGATCCCTCGTTTTATTCACGATTTATATGCGATTATATGGATTTTATATCAAGAAAAATGTTTTACCATGCTTCTGTGATGTATAAAATCCTACAATGGTATCAGAGCTTTGGTTGTATGCATATAGATCTGTGATAAAAATTTCAGAATTTTATGATCTTGTATTAATTTATTATGATTTTTGCAAGGTATATCATGGATTAATTATGATTGATTAGAAATTGTTTGTCAAAATTGTTTTGACTATAGATCTGGGTTCTACAAGTGTTGTAGATCGTCTGGGTATTTTTCTCATAATTTTCTGATGTGTGGATTAATTATTATGATTTTTTGAGTTTGTTTTAATTAAAATTCATAATTTAATAATATATATATATGTGTGTGTAATTTGTTATGCATATATATAATTTGTTGCTGGAAATCATAAGTGCTGTGCTGATGTTGATGGGCACGGCGTCCCATGGTGCAGAAGCTGATAGACAAGGAACAAAACAATATTTTTTTTCTTTTCTGAGTCGGCTGCTGCAAGACGCGGGGAAAGAGGGTATCGTGCATTCCGAAAATGTGTTACACCCTGTGGCACATTCACGAAATGCGTTACACCTTTTAATGGCTTAAAAGGATTGTAACGCATTACCGGAATGCGTTACAGGGCTTGTAACACGTTCCTGTAATGCGTTACAGCCCATCTGTTTTTTTGTAATTTGATTTCTGGGAGTTTCGTAACTCCGTTTTGGGCATGCAATATATCGTTGGATTCATTTTTCCGAAACGGATCTAATGGAGTGGTCAAATTTTTCTTATGTAAAAGTTTTGAACTATTTATATTCCCGAAAGTGTTATAAAGCATGTTTTAATTGTTTTAATTGCTTTTAAATGCTATAATAAATTCATACATCATTATATCAATGTGTGACATGATAATTGCTTGCATGCTTACTTGTTTATTTATTTTTATATATGAGATATATGCCTATGTTTACCATGCGATGATATATTTAGGTGAACTTAAATCAATATAAGGTGTGCTCTAGAAAATCTAGAATAGGAATCATTTCTTACCTTAATATAAATATTATGAATACAATCATGAGATTCTTGTGTTTATGAAACACGTAATTGAATATGAATTTTCAATATTGAGAGAAAGGATGATTCTGTCAACAACAGATTTATATCTGTAAGAAAGGGGTATTAAGTGACGCCTCTTGACAATGCTCCCCCCGATCTGGGAATCATCTGATTATCGATTATAGATTTGAAATATTTAATTTAAAAGGAAGAATCTCTTTATAATATGATTATGATTGTAACGTAATATAATCCCTCTAAAATTAAATAATATCAAGTAGTAATTGGCCAATGACACAACGGGCTTGTGTCGGTCAAAGCCTTCCAACATGGTAGAAAGTAGTTCTTATTTTTGAATCATTGTCGTTTCGTGCTACAGCCGAGGGCTTTGATTTCAAAATAAGAAATACTTGTCTATTACATAGAGATGTGTGCATTGTATTAGAATCTAAAGGTCGTTACGTGCTGCAGCCGTGGGCCGTTGGAGACTGATTCAATTGTACGAAATGTTGGGTTAGACTTGACTTAGAATATTGAGTCTGTCATGCTACAATAGTGACCCAATTATTCAAGAGGCTAAAGTTTTATTAGGGAATAACATAAGATGTAATTGACAAGAGTTGTCTGCCTATTGAACATCACATGACGTTTCGTGCTACAGTCAAGGTTGTGTGATGGAATGTAGGATCCCTATTCCCACTAGCATTATGAATGCTTAAATTTTCACTTATGGGGGTTATATAATTTAGATAAACTAGTGGGAGCCACTTATGGATAAAAAACCAATTCATATAATATTTTGAAATGAAATTGAATATTTACTAAGTGTTGTTATGTGTTCATCATTTACAGATTTACTATATTCATTATGTCTTCTGCACTATCACTCTGGAGTATACTAGATGCTCACAAGTTGACTGGTCCTAATTTTGCTGACTGGCTTTGAAACTTGGAATTGTTCTCAGGGTTGAGAAGCTGGAATATGTGCTTGACTCACCTAAGCCCACTGAAGCTGCTAGCGATGCACATAATAATGAACATGTTGTGTATCGTAAGTGGATAGATGATGCAAATGTTGCTCAATGCATCATGCTAGCTTCCATGAACATTGAGCTACAGAAGCAACATGGGCATATGGATGCCCACAGTATCCTTATGCATCTACAAGAGTTGTATGATGTTGCAGGGAGGACAACTCGATATGAGATATTGAAGGAGCTGTTCGGTTGTAGGATGTCTGAGGGATCATCTGTGAATGACCATGTACTTAAGATGATCAATTTGATTGAACATCTTGGACAACTTGGTTTTGCCATGGATGGGGAGCTGAACCAAGACTTGGTCTTGCAATCACTTCTGAGTTCGTTCTCGCAGTTTGTTGTGAACTTTCACATGAATAAGCTGGATGTCAGCCTGCCCGAACTCCATAACATGTTGAAGACTGCGGAATCGAATTTCCCCCCTAAGAAGAGTTATGTTCTTCTAATTGGTGAAGGTTCCAATCCTAAGAAAAGGAAGAAGAACCCTTCCAAGAAGAAAAAAGTAGGTGAGAAAAAGCCGGTTCCACCAAAAGCTGAAGACCCCAAGAGAAAAGATGTTTGCTTTCACTGTAACAAGGTGGGGTACTGGAAGAGGAACTGCAAGGTTTACCTTGCAGAATTAAAGAAGAAGAAGGGTAGTGAGACTACCACTTCTGATTCAGGTATGTTCATGATCGAAGTTAATATGTCACTAAATCAAATTTCTACATGGGTATTAGATACCGCCTGTGGTTCTCATATTTGCAATTCGTTGCAGGGACTAAAGGGAAGTAGGACTCTTGAAGAAGATGAGGTGATTCTACGTATGGGCAATGGAGCAAGGGTTGCCGCCATATCTGTAGGATCATTTAGTTTACATATGCCTATGGGCAAGACTATTATTTTGAATAATTGTTATTACGTTCCCTCTATTGTGAGGAATATTGTTTCTATTCCTATGTTGGATTTCGATAGTTTTTCATTTATTATTAAGAATAATGAATGTTCTATTCTTAGAGATAACGTTCTTTATGGACGTGGTACTTTAAATAATGGTCTGTATGTATATGACATAGAGCATAATTTGCTTCAGATTGAATAAACTAATAAAAGAAAAAGGGATGATGAAAATCTCACTTTCTTGCGGTACTGCAAACTTGGTCATATTAATGAAAATAGACTTCGGATATTGCATAAGGAAGGGTTACTAGACCCCTTTGATTTTGAATCATATCCTACATGCGAGTCTTGTCTATTGGGTAAAATGACCAAATCTCCATTTAGTGGACATGGAGAGAGGGTTGCAAATTTGCTAGGATTGGTACAGACAGATGTATGTGGACCAATGTCTACGCAAGCCATGGGTGGATTTTCATACTTCATTACTTTCATAGATGATCGATCTAGATTCGGATATGTGTATTTGATGAAACACAAGTTTGAAGCCTTTGAAAAGTTCAAAGAATATAAGCATAAAGTGGAGAAACAAACCAAACATAGTATTATAACTCTTCGATCAGATCGAGGTGGTGAATACTTGAATGGAGAGTTTCTAGATTATCTCAAAGAAAATGGTATAGTCTCCTAGTGGACTCCTCTATATACTCCATAGTTGAAGGGGGTATCTGAAAGGAGAAATCGAACTTTGTTAGACATGGTTCGGTCCATGATGAGCTATGTGAATATTCCAGTATTTCTATGGGGTTATGCATTGGAAACCTCAGCATATTTACTGAATAAGGTGCCTTCCAAATCTGTTTCTTAAACTCCATATGAGATATGGAAAGAAAGGAAACCGAGTCTTAAACACGTTAAGATTTGGGGATGTCTAGCTTATGTCAAGAAAGTTGACCTAGATAAGCTGGAATCTCGATCCGTAAAATGTAATTTTGTGGGATATCCTAAATTGACTTTATGGTATTACTTTTACACCGATCATTGGGTGTTTGTCTCCAGACATGCTACCTTCTTGGAAAAGCAGTTTATCCTTGAAGGAAATAGTGGGAGCAAAATTGAACTTGATGAAGTTCAAGAAGCACAAACTACTACGGTTCAAGTGGAAACACCTATTCAGACTGAACAACCTTCTGTGGAACAGCCTATTCGTAGGACAGGGAGAGTGTTTCTCCAACCTAAGAGGTATTATGGCCTTGTCATTGAGAATGACAATGAGTTGTCAATCATTGATGATGACGATCCTATGACCTATAATGAGGCTATGAGTAGTGTTGACTCAGAGAAATGGCAAAGTGCCATGAAATCCAAAATGGAATCTATGTATACCAACCAAGTATGGACTTTGGTTGAAGCACTTGAGGGTGTGAAGCCTATTGAGTGCAAATGGGTATACAAAAGAAAGATTGGAGCAGATGGCCAGGTGGAGACCTATAAGGCCAGGCTCGTGGCAAAAGGATTCAAACAAAGGAAAGGGATTGACTTTGATAAAACTTTTTCACCTGTAGCCCTGTTAAAATTAATTCGGATTTTGCTTGCGATTGCTGCTTACTACGACTATGAGATTTGGAAAATGGACATGAAAACGGCCTTCCTCAATGGAAACTTGAAGAGGAAGTGTATATGACACAACTAAAGGGTTTTTTTCCAAAGGAAATGAACATTCAGTGTGTAAGCTGCTGCGAACCCTATATGGTTTAAAGCAAGCTTCTCGTAGATGGAACATCCATTTTGATGAGATAATCAAAGAGTTTGGTTTTATCAAAAAACATAGATGAACCATGTGTCTACAGGAAGGTTAGTGGGAGCGCGGTAACATTTCTTGTATTGTATGTGGATGACATACTTCTTATAGGAAATTATTTGCGACGCTTTCATCTGATTAGGGAGATTGTTGAAAGAGGAGATGTCAACGTTAAGAGAGTTGACACACATAACAACATAGCAGACCCTTTAACAAAGCCACTTTCTCAAAGTCACTTTGATCGTCATAAAGACAAGATGGGTATTAGATACCAGAGTGATTGGCTTTAGTACAAGTGGGAGATTGAAAGAGATGTGTAAGTCCAATCACGTATGATGATTTAGGAATAACTTTTATGTAATCTGTTTTTGATTTTATTGATATTAATAAAAGACTTGTTTTGTTTTATTGCGGGCTTTATCTATTTAAGTGTTTAAATAAGATATACCATAGTTTAGAGTAAAGCTATTTATGGATTATGATGAGATCATAATAATGAGACCTAAAAGATGATAACTCTGAACTTAAATATTTCCTGGTCGTAGGATTACTAACTGATAATTAGTAATCCGTAATGATCGGTACATACTATGCTTGCTTCATTATGAAGGATGTCTGTTCTCATAGACATTTGTGTGGTGACACTATAGCTAGTATGTCGGTGCTTATTATAGAATAAGTTCACTGAACATGACTCACACACCTGAACAACTGATGGAGTTCACTCACGTATCAGCAGATGTTCACATAGTGATAGTTGTACAAGTATCCTCAGACTTGAGGTCATTATAGTCATCTTGTGTACACTGAACTATACTTTGGTTCAGTTCTTAGTCTCTAGGGACAATAATAAGGGCTCTACTGGGTGTAGGAATTTGTACACGAAGATAGTGTATGATCAATAAAGGATCTAACCCTTCCAATGAAGGAAGAGAATGTTCAATGCTGATCCACTTATGCTAGTTCAGGAATCTCTGGCCAGAGTGAATGAAATTAGAAAGGAGTTTCTAATTCACATTAATTAGAACTAAGCATAGTGAATGAGAAAGCATATGATTAAATAAGATAGGCTTGACACGAGTTCCATGCCTTGTATCTAATCATGACATTGCAGGGTAGAAGGAATTAATTGTACGATAACTATTTACTGAATAGGTTCTTGGTATTCTAAGCAGTGAATTCGTATTATCCGGATAGTCGCGATATGCTGAGAAGTATCCCTCACGATGTAGAATAAACATGATTAATTTATTAATTAATCATATTTAATAAATTATAGTATTTATATAAATAATGATAAAATAGTTTTATTATTATTTATTTTTACTACCGGCTTAATATTGAACCTACAGGGTCACACCATAAAAGAGAATGATTTAATGGTGGAGGAATTAATTAATAATGGCTGGTAATTATTTATTTGTGAAATAAATAATTAATTAGCAAATTTAATAATTGATTAAATGAGATTTAATTAATTATTAATTAAGAAAAGTTCTTAATATTATTAATTAAGAATTTAATTTTGGAAATTAAATCAAGTGAGAGAATTATTTTTCTAAAGTGTTTAGAAAAGGGATTAATGATTAAAAGGTGTTTTACTTATTATTTAATTGGTTAATAAGGATAATCAATTAAAGGGTTAATAATAATAATATTTTATGAAAAATTTTCAGCTGAAAATTTTGCCTATAAATATACTATTATAAATCCTATTTGCCTCAACCCAAAAATAAAAACCCTAATTCTAAAGTAGAAAAAGAGGGAGGCAACTAATTCTCTCAACCTCTTCCTCCCTCCATTGTTTTGATCTCTTGGTGGATAACGGTGGAGTGCTTCACACTTGAGGAGCAGCTGCTAGGGATCTCCATTCATCGTTCTTGGATCGCTATTAAAGGTTAGTAATCGAACCCTCATTTTATTCACGATTTATATGTGATTATATGGATTTTATATCAAGAAAAATGTTTTACCATGCTTCTGTGATGTATAAAATCCTACAGTCATGACCAGGAAACTATAATGCATCCCTTACAATTTGAGGAGTTACAATCCTTGTCTTGTTGTCAAATTAAAACACAAGATTTGGAGTTCCATTGGTACCTCCATCATCATAAACACCAGTCTTCCAGATAGCTAGTACCTGGTCACCTGAGATTGTGGGTGGAGCTGTGAGAGCAAACCCAATCTCACTGGATCTTAAAAAGTCCTGAAAAATATGAAAGCCAATATTGACACTGTTGTTGTCCAGTATGTCCGAGTAATTATTAGTTTCAAAATTGGCACCACCATAAGTAAAAGGTTTAGAAGCAGTTGGTGAAGTCATAGTGAATTTGCAAGAAAACGTTTCAAGAAGAAATTAGGGTTTCAGAGTTTACGGGTGAGAGAGAGAGTGAATTAGCAGAGAAGAAGATAATAAAGGTTAGATAAAATGTTAATTTGAAATCAAAAATTGATTTTGCTTAACAAAAGGTTGTTGCTATCAAGACTAGTTACAAACTACAGGACACTCCACTAACTCAGAAACATTTAACTTTAGTGGGGAACGTGGCAGCCTGCTATTGACTGTAAAAACAATCATGTAAACATGTAATAAAGGTAGTTACTGCACACACAGTTTCCCAGAATAATGTTTTGTCTATACTCAAACATTTTAACAAAACCTCACACCATCAGTAAACGTCTATAATCATGCATAATTACCCACTTGCATATTACTTCACCACTATAATTAAAATACTGAATAAAAATAAAATTTGAATAAATTCAAAAATTATCATCAGAATATAATGGTCAATCAGAGTTTGACCAATATCAGTATATAATCAACAACTATCAGGATTTATCAGTCAACACAAGTTTGACCAATATCATAGCTTATACATATAATCAGAGTTCAATATGCAGCTACTGACAGGGATTAATAGAAGCTAATTACATGCTTTTATGGCATTAGAGCTTTACACTATTGTTATGGATAAAAAACCAAGGTTATTACTTGCTGTATTTAATACTAAGATTCGGGAGCTCAAGGCCTTTAATGGCTGCTCTCGTGTTTCGTGACTCAATCTGCCTTTACGAGATGCCTACGTATCTCTGTGAATTAGAGAATCAAGCCAAAAAATGTAGTTCTGATTTGTGGGGTGAGGCCCCTTATATAGATGTTGGTGGTCCTTGAATTGGACTTGGTATAGGAGACTTGGTGGGCAAGTCTCATAATTAGAATGGACTTTGGAGTCCTAGATAGTAGGAAACTGATTCCTTATCCTTTTAGGTCCCCTTGAGGATAATCTATAAGGATTTATATCCTTATCAGGACTCTTCTCAATAGCTGATTTTTCCCTTATTAATTAATTATGAAATTAATTAATAATCAGGGCTTTTGGGCCTCTTTTATTTCATCAGACCTGATCTGGTCCATCAGGCTTAACCTTTCTGGTCTGAATTTCATACATCTTCTTATTGGGCCTATCAGCCCATTAATTATAAAATCAGGACTTATTTATCCCTATCATTTGCCCCCCAACTTTTGGGAAACATTGATTAGGTTTCGCAGAAGTTAAATCTATTCGTTCCCTTTCAGGGTTTCGTCTTTGCGTAAAGTGTGGAGCGACCTACACATTTACAATGAATCTTCCTTTTGTTCAGAAATTATCTTAATTTCCAGGAATTTCTCCCTAATTTTCTGGGATTTTCCCTAATTTTCTGGGATTTTCCCTTAATTTCTGGATTTTTTCCCTAAATTTCTGGATTTTTCCCTTAATTTCTGGGATTTATCCTTAATTTCTGGATTTTTCCCTTAATTTCTGGGATTTATCCTTAATTTCTGGATTTTTTCCCTAAATTTCTGGGATTTATCCTTTAATTTTCTGGATTTATTCCTTATTTCTGAAAATATTAACATTTTTCAGAAATTATTTAAGGAATTTCCTTATTTTCTGGATTTTTTCCCTAATTTCTGTAATTTTTCAGATTTTTTTTTTTATATAAAAATTTCGACCAGGAATCCATTCGACCAGGATCCTGGTCGAATTAACCTTCAGATTGCCCTGGTCGACAGGGTTTCGGGCAGGATGCTTTCGATCAGGAATCCTGGTCGAATTTCGGCCAGAATTTCCTCCCTTCGGTCAGGATTCTATTTCGACCAGGATTTTCTTCTTTCGGTCAGGATTCAATTTCGATCAGAATTTTCGGTCAGGATCTCCATTTTTGACCGAATTAACCCCCTTTTGGTTGCCCAGGTCGACGCCAATTCGGGCTCGAGGATTTCGATCAGGAATTCTTCATTATTTCTGGTCGAATTAGTCCTGGTCCTGGTCGAATTAAGGCCGTTTTTTACCCCTGATCGACAGGGTTTCGACCTCAGGCCATTCGACCAGGATTTCTTCGTGTTTTCTGGTCGAACAGGTCAGGAATATATACATATTTATATATATATTATTTATTTATTTATTTGCATACACTTGGATTTGGGCCCTTAACCCTGGGCTGAATTTGTTGGGCTGATCTTTGGGCTTATTTTTTCAACAGGGCTTTGGCTCATGGGCCTGATATAACCCCTTTCTTAAATATAGTGGGCCTTATCCCTGGGCCTCCAACTTCAATTATCTGGGCCCTTTTCTGGGCTTGTTTCTTATTGGGCATCTTTTCCACAGGCCTTGTTAATTGGGCCCCTAGTTTTTCCTGGTTTTTTGAAGATAATACTCACATATATTTTCTTCCAGATTTTGGACCCTGGTGCAGGGCTTTGATTTGAATATTTGGGCCCTTATCTGGGCTTGATATTTTTTTTAGGCCCAATAATATTTAATTTCATTATTTTTCCTGAACTGGGCTTTTATTTTGGGTCAAACCTTTCACTGGGCTCTCTTCGGGTCAAACCTCTTACTGGGCTCTTATTTATAGGCTCCAAATTCTTCTGGGGTGTTTCTGGATCCTTCCAGATTCTTCAAAAAATCAAGTTTTCTTCTGATTTTTGCTAGAATTCTCTTGAATTTTCCAGGAATTTCCTGGATAATTCCAGAACCTTCTAAGTTTTGGGCCCAAATGGGCTTTTTAAGGCCCATTATCCCCCTTCCTTGGCTATATAAAGGTGGGGTGAGAGTTTGATTTCTCCACACCTCTCATTTCACCTCTCTACTCATTCTACAACTTCTCCTCATCCTTCCTCCAATTTTCTAACCTTTCCTCTCTCAAATCCCCTCCCTTAGTTTTCCAACCTCTCCTTCAGGCTTTTTCTAGCTTACTAATGGCTGACAAGAATTCTGAGAGGGCGGCAAAGATAGCCTCGGCTTCAAAACGAGGTAAGGATATCGATATTCGTTCTTCGTATATGTCTTTAATCGATATGATTAACACTAGGGGGGATGAATATCCCTCCACTGCACATCTCGACTCTTTTAATCATTGTAATACTTGGCACAACATAGACTTCAATAAACTAAATGCTCGTTATAACGTCCTTCCTCCTCTTAGATTAGTTCCAGTCTCTGGTGGTGATCGTACTTGCCACTGGAGACCCGATACTCTTTTCATTTACACAGATGCCCTTAATGCTGGGCTTAGGTTTCCTTTTCACCCCTTTATTCCTCATCTTTTGGCTGATTTACAAATCAACCCGTGTCAGCTTCCTCCAAACGCCTGGAGGAACATTCTATGTTTTATGGTCTGCTGTCTTAGGGAGGGCTTTCCTCTTTCCGTAGCTGTTTTTAGGAAAGTCTTTCAGTGTTACAATAGTTCTTCCAATATTTGCGGCTGGGTCTATGTCAAGCAAAGGCCCAAAAGCAAACATATCTTTAACAGCGCCTCTATTCCTGATAACAATCAAAATTGGAGGAATAGTTTCGTCGGGTTACGTTGGGAGAATGGTGACTGGGGCACACTTTTTCGATCTTCTTTTGGGAAGGTCAGTGATGGTAGCCTCAAATCCATTCACTTAACTCCTGAAGAAACTATTATTTATAATGGGCTTACTCAGGATGATGGCTCGACCACCAGCTGGACTCTCTTAGAGGAGTTTTCCCTGATTCATGTGGGACTATCCTCTGTTTCTCAACAGGGTATTTTTCTTCCCTTCTCAATTTTACTTCATTTCATGCATTATTAACTTCACTTATTTTGTCCTTTGCTTTGTTTCAGCTGCTAAGGAGATTAACGAGGACAATGTTCCTTTGGTTGAGGAAACAGCTAGGATGAAGAAAGCTCGGCTCGCAGGCCTAGACACCCGGGGAAAGGCCACGGAGCCTATCTTTTTGAAGAAGCACAAAGAGCCTATAGGGGAGGCCTCAACTGAAGGAGCTGGAGGCCATGGTACTCCTATCACTGCTGCTGCCCCTACTGCTGCTGCCACAGGCGCCTTTCAGCCTCTCTGGGGATTCCGCCGAGGGGACACCGTAGTTGGTTCCACGAAACATGCTTGGGATTGGTCTTACCATAGCGTGACCCCCAAGGATTTTACTGATGTGGTGGCCACCCCTGATCTTGAGAGGATCAAGCTCATGGGAGCTCAGTCTCTGGCTTCGGTATGCCTTCTCTTTTTTGAACTTATTTTTCGTTCTTGTAGCATTTTCTTGCCTTATACTTTGTTAATTGCTTTGTTTCAGTCTAACGCCTATTTTCAAGGCGCTGTGAGGCAAGCCGAATCATGGAAGCGGGCTTCTGATAAGGCCGATAATGCCCTCAGGAGGCAACAGAAGAAGTACGCTACCCTGGAGAAGAAGCTCAAGCGCAAGGAGGAAGAACTCGGAGAGTCTAACGCCGAGCTGGTGGTACTTCGGGCGGAGAAGGATAAAGCTATAGACAACTATCTGGACTCGGAGGAGTTTGCCCAATCCATGAGGATTAGGGATGATTCAGTCTTTCCTGGGTTTTTTAGGACTGGTTGGGACACGGCCCTTGGGACCGTGAACGAGGCTTGTCCTGATATTAACCCGGCGGACTATATCTGCCCTGATGATGAGGCTTTGCTACAGAGGTTTCGTACCCGAGTAGTTGTCTCGGACCATGTTCCTCAGGATCCACTCCTTCCTCCTCCCGAGTCTTCTTCCAGACCTGCTGAGGACGACAGCTCTTCCTCCTCCTCCGAGACGACAGAGACATCCAGCGAGAGTGGAGAGGACGATGATATGGATGCCGAGGGTACTTCAGCTCCTTAGAGCTTTTTCAGCCCTGCGTGGCTTGTTTTTTTTATTTTCGAGACTTTATTTATCAAACTTTTGTAACATCTATCAGATCTATTTCATTTATCACCTTTTATGCTTGCATCCATGCATTTGATTTTTATTTGTTAGGCCACAAACATACTTTGAAGAACTCATGAATTTCATAAAATTGTCTGGAATTCGTCCCTTACACAAGTCTTAATAAACTTCGTAATAAAACTAAAACATATAAATCCCAAGCAAGCAAAGCTTCAAGGTGCTTTTCAACCTACTCGCCATCCTGACGAGTGAGAATCGTATCCGGCTTCCCTACACATAGTAAACCTTCAGGTTTTGTGCATGCCAAGTTCTCGGGACTTCAAAACCATGCATAGTCTCTAGCTTGTAGGTTCCTCTACCTTGAACACTCTTGACTCTGTACGGCCCTTCCCAATTCGGGGCAAGCTTCCCTTTTTGTCCTACACCAGATGCTTCTATCTTCCTCAAGATTAGATCGCCTTGTTTAAAAAACCTTTCTTTAACCCTTAGGTTGTAGTAGAATGAAGCTTTTTTCTGATATTCTACTATCTTTGCATGTGCTTTATCTCGCACTTCATCAATTAAATCCAGGGCTAATCTCTGCCCTTCCTCATTTTCTTTCTCATCGAAAGCCTGAATCCTTGGAGAGGAATGTGATATCTCCACGGGAACTACTGCTTCCGCCCCATATGCCAACATGAAAGGAGTTGCATCTGTCGTGACTCTACAAGTAGTCCTGTAGGCCCATAATATTGGAAGTATCTCATCTACCCAATTATTTCTTGACTTCTCGATCCTCTTCTTTAGTCCATCCAGGATTATCCGATTTGCTACCTCTGCTTGTCCATTGGCTTGCGGGTGAGCCACAGAGGTGAATCGTAACTCAATTTCATTTTCTTCACAATACTTCTTGAATTCCTCATTGTTGAATTGTGTTCCATTGTCAGTGACAAGGATACGGGGAATTCCATATCGGCACATAATGTTTTCCCACAGGAATTGTGCAACCTGCTTAGTAGTGATTTTGGCCAAGGGTTTGGCTTCGATCCACTTGGTGAAATAATCAATGGCTACAATCAGAAATTTCCTTTGTGCCATGGCCATAGGAAAATGCCCTAGAATATCCATCCCCCACATGGCAAAGGGAATAGGCGAGTTGATAGAGGTCAGCATCTCAGGGGGTTGTCTAACAATTGGTGCATGCTTCTGACAGCGGTCACACTTCTTTACATATTCTTTGGCATCAGCCATCATTTCTGGCCAATAGAAGCCTAAACGAGTTATCTTATGAGCCAAGGCCCTGCCCCCCAAGTGTTGTCCACAAATACCTTCATGCACTTCTTCAAGAGCCAAGCGTGCCTCATCGGGCCTGAGACACCTCAAGTAGGGAACCACGAAAGATCTTTTGTAAAGAATCCCATCTATCAAAGAGTATCTTAGTGCCCGAACAGTTAACTTCCGTGCTTCAGTTGCATCACTTGGCAACCAACCGGTCTGAATGTGAGCCTTGATGGGATCAATCCATGACGTCCCCAAGCCTATGGGAGCCACTAGCTTAACATCTATGCTCCGTGTCTTCAAAACACGGAAGTACACACTTCCTGAACTTTCTTCAATCTCAGACGAAGCGAACTTTGATAGCGCATCTGCCTTAACATTTTCTTCCCTCGGAATGTGTTCAACATGGCATTCATTAAATTGGGTCATCACAGCCCTTACTAGGCGGACATACTTAGCCATCGTATCATCCCTTGCCTCAAATTCTCCCTTTACCTGGGATATGATCAGCTTCGAGTCTCCACGGACCTTTAAGTTTTTGACTCTAAGTGTCCCAGCTAGACCAAGGCCAGCTATCAGGGCTTCATACTCTGCCTCATTGTTTGTGGTTGGAAAATCTAACTTCATAGCATACTCAATTAAGAACCCATCAGGGCTTTGCAAAACCAACCCTGCTCTACTGGAATTTGTTTTTGATGCTCCATCAAAATAGAGAACCCAATATTCTTTCTCCTTGTCATTCTTCTCCCTGTCCCCATTATCGACTCTCTTGTCTTGAGGTATGGTATCTTCCTGCCCCCCGACTTCTTGGTTGGGTATGGTACATTCCACCACGAAGTCAGCTAGTGCCTGGGCTTTTATGGCCGTACGTGGCTTATACTTGAGATCGAACTCCCCCAACTCTATTGCCCACTTAACCAGTCTCCCACTTGCCTTGGGACTGTGAATGATATTTCTCAGTGGCTGATTTGTTAGCACTTCAATTTGGTGAGCTTGAAAATAAGGACGCAGCTTTCTTGAAGCCATTACCAAGGCTAAAGCGAATTTCTCAATGGCTGAATAATTCAACTCAGCACCATGCAAAATTTTGCTGACATAGTATACGGGTTTCTGGACTTTCAGTTCCTCCTTAACCAACACCGCGCTCAAGGCGCTTTCTGAAACAGCCAAGTACAAGAATAAAACTTCACTCAGAACTGGCTTGGCCAACAACGGGGCCTGGCCCATATACTTCTTTAACTCTTCAAATGCCTTCTGATTTTCCTCACTCCATACAAAGTCTTTAATGTTCTTTAATGACTTGAAGAATGACAAGCACTTGTCTCCTGACTTGGAGATGAATCGTCCTAGCGCAGCAACCCTTCCTGTGAGTTTCTGAACATCCTTGACAGTTTTTGGGGGTTCCATGTCCAGGATTGCCTTTATTTTATCGGGGTTAGCCTCAATTCCCCTCTTTGAGACCATCAATCCCAAGAATTTTCCAGATCCTACTCCGAAAGCACACTTCGTAGGATTCAACATCATCTTGTGGTACCTCAGGACCTCAAAAGCTTCCCTCAAATGGGTTATATGATCAGTCTTTACTAGACTCTTGACTAGCATGTCATCAACATAGACTTCCATAGTCTTCCCAATAAGATCCTTAAAAATTTTATTCACCAACCTCTGATAGGTGGCTCCTGCATTCTTGAGACCAAACGCCATAACAAGATAACAATAAACACCAAAGTCAGTGATAAATGATACCTTTGGAATGTCATTCTTATGCATTTTGATCTGGTTGTATCCGCTAAACCCATCTATGAAACTCAGCATCTCATGTCCAGCGGTGGCATCAATCAAAGTATCAATTCTAGGCAGTGGAAAACAGTATTTGGGGCATGCATCATTCAGATCGGTGAAGTCTATACACATCCTCCACTTTCCATTAGCCTTCTTCACCATTACAGGGTTTGCTAACCACTCCGGAAATTGAATCTCCTCAATGAATCCAGCCTCTAAGAGCTTTTCCACTTCCTGCTTTATAGCCTCTTATCTTTCCGGGGCAAAATTTCTTTTCTTTTGTTTCACTGTCTTCCGGCTTGGATCTACGTTTAGCTTGTGAGTAATTAACTCCGGGTCTATGCCTGGCATATCAGCTGCTGACCATGCAAACACATCACTATTTTCTTGCAAAAATTTCACTAACTTCCCTTTAAGGGGCTCCTCTAATGTGGCTCCAATGAAAGTCGTCCTCTCAGGATTCTCGGGGTATAAAGGAACCGAGACCAATTCTTCTGCTGGCCTTCCTCTATTCTCATAATTTTCTCGAACATCCATATCTTCAATAGGAAGAACCTGCCCCCGACTCCATCTGCCCTCAAAGAGGCCACATAACAGCTTCTAGCCATTTTTTGATCTCCTCTCTCTTCTCCAATCCCGTTTCGGGTGGGAAACTTCATGACTGAATGGTAGGAAGAGGGGACTGCCTTGAAGGCATGTATCCCTGTTCTCCCCATGATAGCATTATAAGTTGAACTAGCCTTTACCACTACGAAATCCAGCATCTGCGTTGCTTGCCTTGGCTCTGTACCTATGGTGGTTGGCAACTTGATTATCCCTTCCACAGGACATTCTACTCCAGCAAATCCATATATCGGCATGTCGGTTGGTGTTAACTGGGAGTCGTTATACCCCATCCTTAGAAAGGTGTCGTGGAGCAAGATATCCACAGAAGCACCATTATCCACAAGGACCCTCTTAACCGGGCTATTTCCTATTATTGGTGTTATGACCAGCGGGTCGTCATGGGGAAACTTCACACCCTCTAGGTCGGAATCATCAAAAGCCAATGTTACTTCTGTCCTGGCCCTCTTCGGGGCTTCTCCAACAATATGCATAACCTCTCTAGTATATGCCTTTCTGGAATTTTTGGACAATCCAGCAGCAGTTGGACCTCCAAAGATCGTGTTTATCACAGGCCCTCGAGGTCTCGGCCCTCCATAAATGGTGTTTATAACTGGTCCTCTAGGCTGGGGGTTTCGCCCCTGATCGTCTTGGTCCCTCCTATGATCTTCAAAGTTCTTCCTTCCATTATTATTTCTGTCCCCTCCATCTCCAGTATACTTGTTCAATCTTCCTTTTCGAATCAAAAACTCAATTTCATCTTTCAATTGCCTACACTCATCGGTGTCATGGCCAACATCTTTGTGAAACCTGCAATACTTGCCCTTATCTAGCTTGGCGGGATCAGCCTTCAAGGGCTTAGGCCAGCGAATATCTCTGTCTTTCTCAATCTCCATCAAAATCTGACTTCTGGGAGCATTCAACTTAGCGTATTCAGTGAACTTTTGCCCAGGTCCTCCCTTCTTGGGGGTTGAATCAGGGTTTTGTTCGGTTCTAGGATATTTGTCCTTAGCGATATACTCCAAATCAGTTTTTCGTTTCTTGCCTCCAGTGGGCTCATTACTTACTACGGTCTTCCTCATACTTTCTTCAACCTTGATATACTTCCCCGCCCTCTCTTGGAGCTGCAACATGCTCTCAGGGGGTCGTTTGGCCAAAGACATCTTGAAAAACTCATCCCTAGTTCCTTGTTGCAGTGCTATCATGGCTACCTTATCATCAAGGTTTGGGACTTTTAAAGCCTCCTTTGTAAAACGATTCAGGTAATCTCTTAAGGATTCCTTAGCTCCCTGCACAAGACTCATAAGAGATGCTGAACTTTTCTCATGGACTCTTCCACTGATGAATTGCTTAATAAAAGCCTGACTTAATTCTCTGAATGATCCAATAGAATTTGGGGGTAGGCGACTGTACCATCTTTGAGCCATACCCGACAGGGTTTGAGGAAAGGCCCGACATTTTATAGCATCGTTCACGGGTTGCAGCAGCAGTGCATTAGAGAATGTCCTAACATGATTAGCGGGGTCTCCCGTGCCATCATAGGCTTTGATAGTGGGCATCTTGAATTTCCTTGAGATATGGGCATTCATTATCTCTTCTGTGAAGGGTGGAGTTGGATCATCAGGATCTCCAAGGGGAAGGAGATTGCTTGGATCAGTTCTTGGGACAGCAGCCCTTCTTCTTACCGGACCATCCAGGTCTATGATAGGAGGAGGATTTCTCCCCCTAGGAGGTATGTGGGTTCTGGTGGCTTGGTGAGCCTCCAAGTCACGCCTCAGCCTTTGGATTTCAGCCTCATGAGCCCTGATCTTTTCCTGCACTTCTTGGGGATTCGCCCCTGGGGTGCTTTGGGGGCGTTGCCTTCCATCGGCCATTGGCTCTTTTCCAGGACGCCTCCTTCTCGGGGCCACTTCATCATCCGAAGATTCGGAGTCTCTCTCAGTGTATGGACCAGAAAATTCCCGATCCTCAGGGATAGGATCCAAACCTCGTATATAGGGGGGCGACCGCCCTCGTGCTTCGCTTCGCCCAGCATATCGGCTTCCTCCAACCTCAGGATGAAGGGGCATCCCATAAGGGGGTTAGTAGTAACAATAGTTGAATATTCATACCCGACGGGTCGAGAATTCACAGGTATATGTATTTGTTGAACTTGAGGATTCGTACCTTGAATAGTCGGGGGAGTTGTCCCTTGTGGCTGAGGATGAGTTGCCCCAGTCTGGGCTTCCCCCTGAGTAGATGCATAAGTTGAATGGGGAGGAACCTCCACGGTTGATGAAATCACCTGGGTTGCCTCTAATGGTGTTCCTTCCTCTAGAGCTCCAATTGTTCTCCGTGTTCTCGCCATGGTTGTTATTGTGTTTTCCCACAGACGGCGCCAAATATTATGGATAAAAAACCAAGGTTATTACTTGCTGTATTTAATACTAAGATTCGGGAGCTCAAGGCCTTTAATGGCTGCTCTCGTGTTTCGTGACTCAATCTGCCTTTACGAGATGCCTACGTATCTCTGTGAATTAGAGAATCAAGCCAAAAAATGTAGTTCTGATTTGTGGGGTGAGGCCCCTTATATAGATGTTGGTGGTCCTTGAATTGGACTTGGTATAGGAGACTTGGTGGGCAAGTCTCATAATTAGAATGGACTTTGGAGTCCTAGATAGTAGGAAACTGATTCCTTATCCTTTTAGGTCCCCTTGAGGATAATCTATAAGGATTTATATCCTTATCAGGACTCTTCTCAATAGCTGATTTTTCCCTTATTAATTAATTACGAAATTAATTAATAATCAGGGCTTTTGGGCCTCTTTTATTCCATCAGACCTGATCTGGTCCATCAGGCTTAACCTTTCTGGTCTGAATTTCATACATCTTCTTATTGGGCCTATCAGCCCATTAATTATAAAATCAGGACTTATTTATCCCTATCAACTATAATCATTATTTAACAAGTACTGATACATAATAAAAAGACACCGCACTCTAATTATCATTAGTTATTCCAAATTATCAGAGCTTGTGAAATTTCCTGATATCATTCTCAATTCATTCACCAATCTTGTAAAGGTAGCTTCACAGGGAGGCTTGGTGAATATATCTGCTAATTGCTGATCTGTTAGAACAAAGATCAATTCCACTGTACCTTCCATCACATGCTTTCTTATGAAATGGTACCTAATACTGATGTGTTTAGTCATTGAATGTTGTACGGGATTTCCTGTCATTACAATAGCACTTTGATTATCATAATATCTAGGAATTGAAAAATACTCTAACCCATAATCTAATAACCAATTCTTCATCATAGAATTTGAGCACAACAACTTCCTGCAACAATATATTCAGCTTCTGAAGTTGATGTGCAAATTGACTTTTGTTTCTTGCTAAACCAAGAAACCAACCTGCCACCAAGAAATTGGCATCTTCTAAAAGTGTTTTTCCTATCTATTTTACATCCTGCAAAATCAGCATCTGAATACCCAATTAGCTTAAAGTCTGAATCTCTGGGATACCATAATCCAAGTTTTATGGTGCCTTTGAGATATTTAAAAATTCTTTTTACGGCTAATATATGTAGTTCCCTTGGATCAGCTTGGAACCTTGCATAAAGACAGG
This sequence comes from Apium graveolens, assembly GCF_009905375.1. NCBI lineage: Eukaryota > Viridiplantae > Streptophyta > Magnoliopsida > Apiales > Apiaceae > Apium > Apium graveolens. The sequence goes on along the minus strand of NC_133655.1, from coordinate 96,432,531 downwards.
TAGCATACATGATATTAGGTCTACTGGTAGTCAAATATAAGAGTGAGCCAGTTATACCTCTAGTTATATCTAATGATGAACCGATATTTAAATCTAACTTGGTTGCAGTGGCCATTAGAATGGTTGCAGTTGAACTATCTTGCATTCCAAATCTTTTGAGCAAATTTATGGTGTATTTGGATTTATTTATGAAGATCCCTTCATCAGTCTGTTTTACTTGTAAACCTAGAAAATAACTCAATTCTCCCATCATACTTATTTAATATATTGACTGTATTAGCTTTACAAACCTCCCACAGAGTTTATCATTAGTAGAACCAAAAGTGATATCATCAACATATATATGTACTAATAACAAGTCCTTACCATGGTATTTATAAAATATTGTCAATTGTACCTCTTGTGAAACCATTTCTAATAGAAATAGAGCAAGTGCTTCATACCAGGCTCTTGGAGCTTATTTAAGTCCATATAGTGCATTATCCAGTTTATAGACATGATCAGGATTTTTTGGATCAATGAACCCTGGAGGTTGTTCAACATAAACTTCCTCATTAAGTTCACCATTCAGAAATGCACTCTTCACATCCATTTGGAACAATTTAAACTTCAAGCGAGTAGCATAGGATAGGAAAATTCTGATTGCCTCAAGCCTTGCATCTGGAGCAAAAGTCCAGACAACTGATCTGTTCTTTGGTCTTGGAACAAGAGTCCGGACTTTGTTCCTTTCAAACTCATTAAGCTCCTATTGTATTGCTGTAACCCAGTCAGCATCTTGAAGAGCTTCTTCCACTTTCTTTGGTTCAGTTTGAGATAAAAAAGAAAGGTAATTACATTCATTTTGAGTGGCTTTTCTGGTTCTTACACCACTATCAGGATTTCCAATGATTAAGTCAGGTGTATGTGACTTAGACCATTTTCTTGCAGATGGGAGTTGACTTCTTGAAGCAGAACTTCCCCTTTGATCCATTAACTCTCTTGTATCTGTTTGACTTGTACCACTATCATTTCCTGATGCTCCCCCTAAATCAATATTTCCAGTGCTATCAGTATTTGAGGAATCATAGTTTGATGAATTATTTACTGATGTTCCTTGAGTTGTATCACTTATAGAAGAATCTTGATGTGAATAATGTTGCTCCCCCTCAATATGTGCCTCAGTATTTGCAAAACTTCCACCGACATGTAAATCATCAAAGTTTAGAGTGATATCAGGATTTACTGGATCAGGATTTGTCACTATATCACGATTTAACTATTCAACATATGGTACTTCATTTTCAAATCTTAATTCATCATGGTCATTTGCATCTTCTAGACCAGGGATTTACTTGTCATCAAAAGATACATGTATAAATTCCATGACTGTTTTTGTTCTCAGATTGTACACTCTGAAAGCTTTTATCGATGATGGATAGCCAACAAAAATGCTTTTATCAGCATTTAGATCAAATTTAGTAAGCTGTTCCGGATGAGTTTTGGGAAAAAAACACTTGCAGCAAAAAATGTGAAAGTACTTCAAATTTGGCTTCTTTCCCTTCACCATCTCGAATGGTGTTTTTCTATGCTTGTTGATCAATGTTGCATTTTATGTGAAGCAAGCAGTTTGCACAGCCTCATCCCAGAAGTAGGTAGGCAATCTTGCTTCCTCTAGCATGGTTCTTGCAGCTTCTATGAGAGTTCTATTCTTTCTTTTAACAACTCCATTTTGTTATGGATTTCCAGGGGCAGAAAATTCTTGTTTTATCCCATTGTATTTGCAAAACTCTTCCATAGTACTATTTTTGAATTCAGTTCCATTATCACTTCTGATGATCTTCCCTTCATATGTTGATCCTTTTCCCAGTTCTCTCACATGATCAAGAAGAATGGATGGAGATTCATCCTTTGTGTGCATAAAATACACCCATATGTATATTGTATATTCATCAATAATTACAAGTGCATACCTCTTCTTGGCAATTGACATTACATTGGAGGGACCAAAGAGATCAATATGAAGTAGATGATATGGTTCAAGATTAGAGGATTTAGTTTTACTCTTGAAAGATGTTTTCCTTTGCTTGGATTTCTGGCATGAGTCACATAAGCCATCAAGAGTAAATACTGCATCGGACAATCCTCTTACCTGGTCTTTCCTCTCAAGTTCATTAATGTTGTTGAAATCGAGATGAGAAAGTCTTTTATGCCAGTTCCAGATGTCTTCCACAGATGCTCTACTAAGTAGACAAATTTCTGATCCGTTAGTTTTTGTAGAGACCCTGGTTTCATATAAGTTACCATGTTTTACACCAGTCATTGCAATCTTGCCATCAGACTTACTGACAATTTCACATTGTTCCTCATATAAATCCACATGGTAACCTCTGTCACAGATCTGACTCACACTGATCAAATTATGCTTGAGTCCTGCAACTAGCGCTACATTTTCAATGATGACATTCCCAAGTTTGATTTTGCCATATCCCAAGATTTTTCCTAAGTTATCATCTCCATAAGAAACACTTGGGCCAACCTTCTCCTTAAACTCTGATAGCAGGGACTTATAACCAGTCATGTGTCCTGAGCATCCACTGTCCAAGAATAGAGAATTTCTCCTGTTACCCTGCAATCAGTTTTTAAATCAATTAGTGTTTTTAAATCAATTAGTTAACACATGCAGCAGAAGACTTCATATTAGAGTTTATGTTAAAATTCTTACTATCAGTATTTACACATGTGGAAATAATTTTTGCTTTATTTAAAGAGGGTCTCAGTTTATAATAATCATAATATAAAATGTGATACTCTTTACATGTATAAATAGAGTGCCACACACTACCACAATGAAAACAAGGATTTTGTGGTTTATATCTAATTGTTCTATTCTTAAACTCTGATTTGGGAGGAACAATATTTATCTCTTTATTCTTCCTGCAAGAATTAGAAAGATGATTAGTACTACTATAGTTCAAGCATGTCTTTTTAGGTGCATTATGAATAGTTTTATAAGTACCATTTACATTAACACCTACTTTACCATTCCTATTTTTTCCCAGGCTTTTTCTCCCTGTCTTTCATGTGTTAATCCTTCAGCTTTTGCTTAAGCTGTTTCTGAGTCATTAAACCAATATTAACTGATCTTGTGTGAACTTGTTCACTCTTTTCAGTATTTAAGTTTGATTTAGGTGCTGAGGTTGATCTTACCTCATGAATTGACTTCACAGTATCAGCACCAGAATTAAACTTAATGGGTTTCAGCTGAACTTTGTTTAGTATTACCTTATGATCAGTATTTGTTAGTTTAACCTTCTTAGTTTCTTTTCCATTTTTCTTATCAGAATTAGATCTATTGGCATATCCTAATCCTGATCTTCAACAACCATTCTCTATAATTTCCTGAGTTGTTTTTCCTGAGTTAGTCCAAAGCTTAATAACCTCTCTTTCTTTAGCTAACTCCTTTCTAGATAAGCATGCTTTTCTAACAGTATTTTGTTAATATAAATAGCATTATATCTTTCTTTTTGAATTTCTAGCATAGAAAGTAACTCAATTTCTAGGTGATCATTCTTTTCTTTATCTCAGAGTTTTCACTCTTGATTCTTTCATTCTCCAAGGTTTGATCTCTATAACTAACATGCAGAGATTTAGGAAATAATCTTAATTCACATATATCATCAGTATTAAAAGCAAGTGTGGTATGAGGTACCTTTAATTCAACAGTGTCAGCCTCAGTTTTAGCATTTGCCATGAGGACATAGTTGACTTCATCATCTAATTCTGATGTATCATCCCAATTATTTTCCTTGATGATCAAAGCTTGTTTCCTCTCAGCCCTAGTCTTTCTACAATCAACTACAAAGTTCCCTACTACATCACAATTATAGCACCTTTCCTTTGACTCGTCAAATTTTCCAGTCTTTGATTCCTTTCAACCAGTATTTCTTCTGTCATTCCTCTTATCAGAGCTTGAGAAACTGGAACCCTTTATGGAATACCTATTCCCTTTCCTGAAGTTCTTGTAGACCATCTTCTTGAAGCTTATAACCAATAGAGCATCCATTTATTCAATGTCTTCATTGTTATCTTGATCACTATCAGTATCTGACTCACTATTAGTATTTGAATCATCATCGGAGTTTGATGACTCAGTATTAGACTTTGCAATCATAGATTTTTCTTTGGAGTATCCTTTTTTCCTAGCTTTCTCCTTTGGCTTCTCTTCAATGTTAAGTGCAGCTGGTCTAGACTTTGATCCTTTTCTCTTGCTTCTTTACTCCATCTCTAGTTCATAAGTATTCAACATGCCATGCATCTCATCTAGAGATATTTCTTCAAGTTCATAATTATCACTTATTGATATGACCTTAAAGTCCCACTTTTCAGGTAGTGCAAGTCGAAACTTCAAGTTTTAGTCCTTTAAGTCATACTCCTTGTTGACAAGAGATAAGTCATTCAACAAATTCTGAAATCTATCATAGATCTCATTTAATTACTCTTTTTCTCTTGAGTCAAAGTGCTCATATTACTGAGTAAGTACTGTCCTCCTGTTTTTCTTGATAACAGTAGTACCTTGACACTTTACTTCTAAAGCATCCCAAAATTCCTTTGTGGTTCCCCTATTGGACATAACACCATCAAGAATGTTATACATGATATGTCTTACTTTTGCATCTTTCATGACTGATGATAGATCCTATGCAATATAGTCCTTCTTTGGTTTATCAACCATCTTTTATTCTTGACCAAAAACTACTACTACCAACTTCATTGGCCTATGAGGACCATCATAAATCCTGCTTAGATATTCAGGATCTATAGCTTCCAAACACTAGGCCATCTTAACCTTCCAGATTGGATATTCATGTATCTTTAGGATTGGAACCTTGATAGCCTCATACCTATTCATATTATTGTTAATCTGTGATGTGGCTTGGGGTGGTGGTGGTGGTTTATGTTGTAGTTCTTTATCTGCCATTAAAGATTGATTTTCAGATCTTAAATTGTTTGTATATCAACAAAAATCTCTGATACCAATTATTAGGTCTGTAATACAACTGTAGGGGGGATGAATACAGTTTTGCAAAAAAATCGATAACACTTAACATAATCAATAATTTTTATATTAATCAGATAAAACTGTTAAAAAGTACTCTCTAAAAGTATGAACAATTATCCTTGAGAGCTGCTAGGTGATCTGAGAGATATATCAATTTGTAACACCTATAGTGTAAACCTAATCTGTGCTTATATAGTGCACGTTTACACAATCAATAAAAAATCCTATTCTATTACAATAAGGAAACCTAATACCTATCCATGTATGATTGCTTCTGTTAGTAAAGTCCTTCACCGTCTTGAATTCTGCAATCCCTTTCCTTCTTTGATATCTACTAATGTGACTAAATACTGATCGTCAAATGCTGATCATCAAATACTGATAGACAAGTACTGCTGACGTCACCTTCATTAAATCTTGATATCAAATACCGATAATAAACTCTGATAGTTTATATAATGATATCATCAATTTCTTTAAACACAACAAATGTAATTTGATGCAGGTAAACTTTACAACCCCCATGATGTTGCTTTGAGGGGAATGTAGGTTTACATATCTATTATCATTATATTTTTCATGTTCGTAAACTTATTAAGGCTAACTGATTACCATGTCTTACATGTTATATGCTAGTTGGTAAGTAAGTTAGAGTTATTGAATCAATATATAAGTTGTTTGAATGCTTTCATGCTTTCATGCTAAATGCTTTTCTATGATACAAACACTTATGATATTGATATTTATTTTAACACACACACATATCACTGATGCTCTAATTTATGATTCTGTGTGATATTTGGGTACTAGAACTGAGTCACTCTAGCAGTCGACTCCTGGGTCACTCTAATTTTCTGATTATCAGTACTTATTCTAGAATAAATATGCAGTATAAGTAGAGATAATTCTAATATTTCTTATGTCAGGAGTATAGTTTCAATGATTTATTCTTGTTGTGTCTAATCAGTATTGGTTTAGTCTTGTTAAATACACTTTTGGCATAAATAATTGATATTGCAACGTTTAACTCTGACAATAATATTTGATTCTGTAATGTTAAACTCTAATTACTATATGTCAATCTTGTTAGTGTAGAATAGTTTTCACCCCCTCTGTAGCGTAATCTCCATATTGGACTAACATGAATTGTTTTAAGCTAGTGAGATTTGAATGAATAGTATTGTCAAAAGTATTAGAAAGCATGATCATCCGAGACATCCTTCATGAATCCTTGTGGTTGTAAGTAAAGGTAAACTTATTTGATCTCAAAAGTCTAACTCCTGAATCACTCTGATATTAATCACTAAATTCTTTGATATTGAACTTTGGAAGTTTATGATCATCAACCCCCACTCATTTTAGGAAATGACTATGAGCCTATCAGCCCCATAGGTTCTGACCCAAGTCATAGAACCAAACACTTCTCAATCAACATCCTTACCTTGCTCTGAAATATTCACTATATTTTACTCTGATACACTTGATTTTCTTGAGATATCAACTTGGTGTTCAGATAAATTTACCACTTAGTATTGGAGTTGTGTTGAGAATAAGGTAGATAGTGCCGACAAGCACCACATAAGGAAGGAAATGTCAGCCCTACAACTTTGTCTCTCACAAAGTAGTGGTGTATCCAAACCTCAAGACTTATGTATGCCCATATGTATTCTTTCAAATGAATATAGGTACTAGATGTATTCTCTCAACATAATGTAATCTATTGAAATTCGTCTGTCAGCCAGGGCATTAGAATGAGAGTCACTACCCCTTGATCTATATGTTTCCTATGAAAATGTGAGATTCTAACACAAGGAAGGTATTGAAGATGAAATTATTATTAAACCATATCAAGATCACTAACAATAGTTACTCTATTACCTATGTTGTGCAAGACATGTTTGTACATAACAAGACTAAGTCATCTTGACAACCCTAAGGATAAGTTTAATGATAATCTAATTTTGTATTCTCTAATTGTATTTCTTGAGTGTGTAAAAATGTTAAGTAGATTAGATTGGAGGATTTTTATATGAACAACCATCAAGCTAAGGAATATACTATGAAAGACGATCAATCCTGATCATGTCTCAGAGAAAAGTATAGAAGCTTGGAGCTGAATAATGTTGTTCTAGGAAAAATATTTTAAGTCAGATATCGGCAAGTCAAAGATCAAGGAATATTGAGAAGTATGTCGAGAAGTCTAAAATGACTTGTAGAGAAGTCCCAAGAGATATCGACAAGTTAATATGCATGTAGAGAACTAAAGATATTGACAAGTCAAAATGTCCTTGTAAAGAACTGAAAATATCGACAAGTAAATTCTTCATGTAGAGAACTAGAGATATCGATATATCATTCTTCATGTAGAGAACTAGAGACATCGACAAGTCAAAAGCTTATGTAGAGAACTGGAGATATCGAAAAGTTATTCTATTTGTAGAGAATTGGAGACCTTGACAAGTCAAAAATATATGTAGAGAACTCAAGATATCGATAAGTCATTTTACTTATACATGTGACATCTCTACAGAACAAAAGAGATCTCGATAAACTATTTCATAATTCAGAATGTGGACAACTTGAAGATTAAATATTATTAGTCAACAAAAAATTCTATCACTGAATTGGAAATCCTACAAAATATAGCTTGAAGAATACAAAATAAAGGGCCAACATTCACTGGACAAAGGAGGGTCACAGACCTAATAGATTTTGCATAAATTTTCTAACACTGGAAATGGATATGTACAAAATAGCTTTAAAAAACTTGTTAGTCCATTTTAGTGCAAGTCTTGTAAACCCATGCATGTTGATCTATAAAGCATGTCACAGGTCCTTTATTTAGAAGTAACAAACAAATCTAGGAAATATCTTGTATTCTCTCTCAAGAATTGTAGATGAGTTCTTATCTTTAAGAACACAGATTTGTAGCAAGAAAAATTTGATTTAATATATATCAAGTGAGTTTTTGATAATCTGCTTGTGTTTACAGTTAAGTATATTATCACTACAAGTTCATATATCTGTTTTGTAACGACGGGGAAATTACGCTTGTATTATACCGTAATAAAGATAAATTATATATTTTATTATGTCATTTATGTGTAATTAGCTATAAAACCCTAACTGCTATGTGCTACGTGTATTCAGTATCGTCAGGATATTTTTTAGGTATTTATCGGATATTTTTTTCGTATTTAAAGCCTTTATATCAAAAGTTATACGACCCGAACTATATTTTAATAGTTGATATTTTAAATAAAATATTTGGCCTTATTTTTCTTAAAACGGCTTGTACCATCGTATTATTCTGAACATCTAGACATTTTATAAATTTTCTTATTTCGAGAAAAATGACTTTTTCGGGCCTCATTGGGTGTTAAAAACCCCACAAAAATCACATTTTATTTTTATAAAATTATAGGACTTTCATTTATACCATTTCTTTGTATTTTTGAATTATTTACAATTTTTGGGAATTTTTGGCATGTATATTGTATATATTAAATATTTAAAAATTAGTAACTAATACTCAAAAATTATAAAAATTAGGGGCCAATTAATTTTAAAAGATGTATAATTAGGTCCTTAATTTTAATTAGGAGTATTATTTTACCTACTTTAAATAGCCTAATTTAAATTTAGTTATTTTTAATAAATAATTAAAAATCAGAAAAAATCAGTAAATTCTCTGAATTTCGGGTTAGGATTTTCGGGCCAGGGTTGAACAATCAAACCGTGATTTTGAGTTGATTTCTGCATCAAATCGATCGATGTGAGTATCAAAATTCATCATTTTGATATGTTCTTTCGATTTCTTGAATCAATTTCAAGATTTGATATGTTATTTTTCAATTTTAATTTCTAGGTTTTATACCCGAATTAGGACTTTTTTATTCTGGGGTTATTAGGATGAGTTGATGTTATGAATAGCTTTATATGATGATTTCTGATCGATTCATGGTATTTAATTGAACAAACGGTTCTTGGATAGTAAAGTTCGATTATTAGGGTTTGTGTTCAATTTTGATTTATACGTTTTTGATTTTGATGAATATTTGGTTCTTTAGATGTTAGGGCTTTGATTCTGTGTTGAACAAGTTTTGATTTGAGCTATTAAAATCAAAGTTTCATGTACAAATGAAGAAAATCGATGTTTCGTCGGAGATGAAGTCGGTTTGATCGGAGAAATTGATCTCAGGGTTATTCTATGATGTTGTGGCCGGAGTTAGATTGCTAGGATGATTTAGAACTGAAACAAGCTTAAAAACGAACCAAACTGTTACGTTTTTGGCTTGAAATAGGGTCACCGAAATCCCGGCCGGTCGCCGGATTCTGGGAATTTTCGGGTCATGTTCTTCATGACCCGGAAATTGACCTAGTTGGCCCGTTCCAGAAACCCGGTTTTGATCCAATTAAACCTAATTCCATTTTCTGAAACTTGTTTCTGGAAATTATTTTTACTTTTTATTTTTATTAATTAAAAAATCGGTTTTTATTTATTTTATAAATTGATTAATTAATTATTTAATTAATTAATTTATATTAAAAATAATTCTGTATTATTTTCTAAAAATCAGAATTATTTAATATTTAATATTTAATATTTATTTATTTAATATTTATTATTTATCAATTATTTAAAAATGATTAATTATTTTGATAGTTAATCAAATTATTTTCAATAATTCATAATAAATTCATTTTAATTTAAAAATTATGGAAAAATCATTTTTAATTCTGATTTTTCCTAAATAATTATTAAAAAATATTTTTAGGGTCCAATAATTAGGAATAATTATTTATATTGAATAATAAATTGATTTATTTTTATTTATTGAATAATAATTGAACCGTTTATCCGATTTGAGCGAAACGAAAGCCATTTGACTCAGAAAAATGATCTGTTTTCATTGAAAATAGATTTATATCCTAATTTCTTTTAGAAGCGAGTCGACTATCGATATTTATTATTTATAAGCCTTATTACGAATAGACACGAGTCCAATAAATCCCGAAAAATAGGAAACGAGCCAGATATTGTTTAGTTCAGTGAATAGCGATTCGATTTCGATTCTAAAAATTATTTTAAACCTAGATTGACTATATGACTTATGTGTTATGTGAATTGTGTGGTTAATCGAGTCTTAAATGTTTTTAATTATTATACGAATTAGTAATACGCGTATGGGTAGAGGATAAGGGTTATGTGAAGTCGGTTTGAGACGCAATGAAAAGGTGAGGTGACTAAATAAGCCTATTTCTTTCATAGAGATGAAGACAACAAGGTAGATCGAGCTAATGATAGCAAAAGGTGATACATTTGAAGTAGATCTCGTGAAAGGCAAGTTTTCCCCTATTTTAATTTCAGAATAGTGAATTACTTTCAGATTTATATCGCAGTTACACATTGATAACTCCTATTCACTAAAACTAATACACAATTATATTTCCGTTGTTCATATTTCGTTTCGATTCCTAATTTCTCCCAATTCGTTGAAACCTCTATTCATATTCCAATAGTTATACATATATATACATATATCTTGATATATTCTGAGGTTGGAATATATCAAAGCATACTGATTGTTCCGGTTGCTCATCGATGGACTAGATGGTGACGATTAGGGTCAGGTATACACTTGATCCTAAGGACCGGGAATTAATCGGATCCTTGTGTTGGGCCATAGAACCTGGGTAACCGAATGGATCTATATATTGAGGTATTGATCTGCACTGTATCCTGGCTGATCAGCAGGATATAGGTGCGAACTTGTGTCCAATTTAGTTTATTGATACTCGCCGATAATGGCCTTCGTTCTTTTTTTGCATGGTTATATCTTTGCAGATGTAACCAAATTACCGGTTCATTTAGCTTAACATAATGCTGCTTATATATTGTGGACTTGTTGAGCAACTTATGGCTCACCTCCTTTTTATTGTTATTCACCTTATTGATTTCAGTTAAGAAGGAGAATGAAACCTATCAGGACTCGAGTGGGAAAGAAACGAGCCAAGCCGCGGGAAGTGCTGATCCCAATTCAGGAGGAAAGTTTTGAGTTTTCCAGAGTAGGTGTAGTGTAGCTAGTTAATGTGTGTGTTTAAATAAACAAGAAATGTAGTTTAAAATTTGTTAGACAATGGTTTGTAATAAAGAGAGTTTTTTAAGATTTTAAATTTGGTTTGTAATAAAAGTAGAATGTGGTTCTTGTTTCATACTTCAACATAAAAAGGTCCTGGTTAGTGTTAAAGGGGTTTAGATATATATCTGTTTATTTATTATACAGGTTGTACATGTTTGGAGATTAGCTAGTAACCCCCAGACTTATACCCCGGGTTTAGAGGGCGTTACATGTTTTGTTCTAAATAGCCAAACACTTTTATATTTAATTAAAAACCAAGAAAGAAATTTCACCCCCCCCCCCCGTCTGTGTTGCATTTCATACCTAACAAGTGGTATCAGAAAAAAAATCTAAAAGTAAACAAATTAGATCTTGGAAGTATGAGTGCACAAAAAATCAGTAGTATCAAGATTTTTGTCATTGACAAGATAAACTACATCCTATGGAAAAAGAAGATGATGTTGTTCATCATGATGGCCAATCCAATATACATTGAAATTCTTAAGCATGCACCCTTTATTCATATGATAAGGGTCTCTGAATCTACAGAAGAAGACATGGTCATTTATGCATACTTTTCACCTAAAGATCCATCTACCTACATTAAACCAGATAAAGAGAAAGTTGCACTTGACAGTGGCTTAAAACTCATTTTAATTGAGTTTCTTGTTAATGTAATGTACAACAACATTATCAATTGTGTGTCAGCTAAGCAAATATGGGAGCAGATAGAGATCTTGTGTGAAGGAACAAAAGAGGTGAGATCTTACTAGAGAAGGATCTTGGTTTCACAGTCCGAGGGTTTTATGGCTAAACCGAAAAAAGGCATTATTGAGATCTTTGAGAGATTCAACAAACTGATAAATGATTTGCAGCTTCATGACAAGTACTATGAAGCTAAAGAAGTTAAACTCAAATTCTTTCTCACTCGTCCTGACCACTTGGAATAAAAGACCTCTGCAATAAGAGAAGGAAGATATTTAGGGAGAATAACTTTGGAGGTTTTGTATGGTATTTTTCAAAACCTAAAAGCTGGAAATGATGTAGAGAAAGTCATTGAAAGCTAGTCAAGCTTATGTTGTATGTGTGTCAAGTGCCTTGATAGAAAATGATAACAAGATGACTAAAGATGAAACAGTTTCCCAGACTCAAGTTATTCAAGTTGTTGATCAGAAAAACAAGGAACCTTAAAAAACAAGTCATTTTAGAGCTGGAAGAGGATGAGTTCTATACTCTTGGTGAGTAGAATGAAATGGACCAATCTATGGATTATCTAGCAAGAAAATTGTTAAAAATTAAAGTCAAAAAGTCTAGATATTTCAAGAGTAAAGGCCAAACATCCTACAACAACAACTAGAAAGGAAAGACTCAGTTAAATGCAACTGGAAAAAGTGGCTACAAAGTCAAGATCTATGGACAGATCAAAGATTAGGTGCTACAACTATGATGAATTTGGTCACTTTACCACAGAATGCAGGAATCCAAAGAATGTCAAGAAGAACAAGGCTTATTTGGAACTAGAAGCTAAGTATGAAGCACTTCTGAGAAAGCAACAAGGAAAAGCTTATATTGCTAAGGGTAAAAGTTGGGATGATACAGATGATGAAGATGATGGTGAAGAATATGGAAACTATGCTCTCATGGCTTTGGAAAAAAGAGACTCATATGCATCTAAGTCTGAGGCACCTATCCTAACTACCATTAGTTTAGATGTTGCACAATATTAGAAAACTGTTGAAAAGATAAGTGTAGAAATGTTTCACATTCATACAAGCATGGTGGAAGCTACTGAGGAATTGAGTAGGCTGTCAAAAATTAATGAAAAACTTGAGATTGAGAAACAGGAGCTAGAACTGCATCTTGTTAGTCTTGAAGCAGTTAAACAAGAAAATGAGTACCTCAAGAACAAGCTTAAGTGTGCTGGAGAAGTAGAAGCAGTGTTAAGAGAAAGAATTGAGAAAAATGATTTGAAGCTCAAATCATTTAAAAATGCATATCAATTAATTGATAAGTATCAGTAGAAGAACAAACCATGTGTTAACATTACTATTGGCTTGGACTATGAGGATGTGAATTCTTACAAGAAAAATGAAGTTGACAAGGGGGACGACAGTGTGAAGCAAGATGTGAATGAACCCTTATTCAAAGTTTGTGAGGAGAACTTCAATGAAGTGGAGCTTGTCATCAAGCATGAAATTGCAGATGAAGACAAGGAGAAGAAAGTTGCAAAGTCCACTCTCAACACTGAATGTGAGAAGAAGCCTACAGCGAGTCCAAATTCTAAGACACCAACAAAAGAGATCAAGACTAAAAACACTGGAAAGAAATGGAAAGATAGGTGTTAACAAAAATAACAACTATGCATATGTTGCGGATGCTCCAAGAAAGCAGTGTCAAAAGTGTGGCTCAACAAATCATCTAACTCACCTTTGTAAGAAGACTGTTAGTGAGCCAAAGTATAGAGTATGCAAATACAATGAGGCACAAAAAGAAGATCCATATTCTTTCTGTGACAAGTTTGACTGCATTTAATGCAACATGAAAGTTATGATCAGTTGTTATAAGCTGAGAAATAATCTTAAAGAAGTTAACTTTAGATATGTGATTAAAGATGAAAATGATGATCAAACTAAGAATATTTTTCCTTTTGAATGTTCAATTTTTACTTCTGCAAATTCTATAAAAAAGAAGAAAGTGCCCAACACTACTTGGGTAGCTAAACACACTTAAACCTCATTGTGTGCAGGGCAAGAAGAAGAAAGTCATATGGATAACTTATAGCGGATGTTGTTGGAACATTATGATCTCAACCCTGCATTTTATGATATAAATTTAATAAGTGCGAACAGAACATTAACCTTAATCGTTAGGGCGCAAGCCATTCAAATCCACGTCTTCTACTGTAATCCCTGATTCTCCTTGGAAGAAGTGTGGGCTTCGATCTTCCAAGATGTACCTCTCCCTAAAGCTCCAAAAATTCAAAACCCTAGGATCTTATTTCATTTTAGTGTTCTCGTGTTCTCATGTTCTCACCACTTCTAGTTTCTGGAGAATTATAATATTTATAGGATATAGTAGGGATCATGGACAATTAGGTCGGGCCTCCCAATGACATTCTGGGCCATACCCAATATCATTAAATATTAATTCAATCCACTAAAGAATTAATATTTGCGCTACCTTTCATAATTCCGTAAATTAATTATTTAATTCAGATCCCATATTATTTGCTTATTAAATTCCCCATGTTTAAGATATCACATGTCCATTAATTAAATTAATTTCTGACAATTAATTTAATCAAAATCTTTTATCCTTGATTATCCACTCAACCTTATAATTGTGCAATAACAAATCTGCCTGCAGGACTAAAGCACAATTATCTTTAGACATCATCACCTGAATATATTTTTCGGATACGGTTTCCTTTTATAGTCAATATCCCACTCTTTATATAATGTCATTTTCCAATACATAAATTTGAAATTTAAAATAAATTACTTAATGTATAAATCAAGGCATGTGCATTAAATACAAGTGTCAATAACTATATCCGGATTAAGAACCTAAGCAATAATAATATCATAGAATCTTAGTTCTTTTTTACTGTCAGAATAAAAGAAAGAATTATTCTACTATTTTGATCATGTTCGATATACACAAAGTATACAATCATTATTCAATAGTAAAGATATACTATTTCTAAATAATACTTCATCCCTTCCAGTGGTTTGTCTAACACCACTTAGACTATGAACCTTTATTATATTATATAAGGAGCTTGACAATCTATTCTTCTGCTATCCCATTTGATGCTAGATTGTCAAAAATATATAATATACAGACAATGTGAAAACATGCATTCAAGATTCTCAAATGATTATTATAATAGTATATACTTCAAACGAATAGTTTAGTATAAACCCTAACAATCTCCCACTTATACTCAAGCTATTCTTTGAGTATATCAGTGTTTATTACAATCAATCCACTACCAACTATATAACTATGTGACCAAGTGTCTGACTCCTATTACTTCTACGTGCTCCTGAAAAGCTTTAGCTGGTAAGCTCTTCATGAAAGGATCTGCTCGGTTATCCTTTGACCCTATATCAGCCACAAAAATATCTCCTCGCTTAACGAACTTTCGTATGAGGTGATTCTGACTATAAGAACCCAAATTTTTGACATCGGTAACAGACCTTTATGGATAGTAATATAATAACTTGAATTTTTGAAACCTTGTAAAACACTAAATGAATAGTAACCCTGATAGACGGGAAAAACGTTTTAGCCCATACTATGTTGTGCATGAAAAAATGAGATTCGAAGTTGATATTATGATTATACGTACCAAATGAGTGTATGTAAACGCTATTAGTTTTCGAAGAAAACGAACTTCAAAAAATGACCATATTTACGAATCATCAAGGATTACGGGAATCACAATATAATTACAAGATTAAAATCCTACGGATATATATCCAAGTATGATAATTCAAAACATAAGGAATAAATACGAAAGGAAGTACATCGCGAACTATTTACGAGAAAGTATTACGAAAACGTTTAAGTGACCGAGCGAAT
The DNA here is from genome assembly GCF_009905375.1 of Apium graveolens. Classification (NCBI taxonomy): domain Eukaryota; kingdom Viridiplantae; phylum Streptophyta; class Magnoliopsida; order Apiales; family Apiaceae; genus Apium; species Apium graveolens. The sequence goes on along the minus strand of NC_133655.1, from coordinate 96,416,784 downwards.
GCGTAAACGATTAAATAAATGTAATGCACTAACTAACCATGGTAAGAAAGTAACCATGGTTACTTTATCAAATATAGCTAGATATAGGATGATCAACCAAGGCTAATCAAATAGTGTGCTAAAGAAGCTAAAACAAGTAGCTTAGCTTGTAAACTAGGAAGCTACTTAGATTTGTCCAAGGATTTGGCAACAAGAATAAACCTAGGATTCTAAACTAGAGAATATCAAATCAATATAAGATATCACCAACATCATTTCCTAAAAGTAACCAAGGAGCAAGCATAAAAACTCTCTCACCCTTCTTCATCAAGCTTCATTTGGCCCTTCATCTTCAAGCCAAGAAATCAAATTCAAAACCTCAAGTTCTAGCCATGGTTAAATCCTCCCATTAATTCTAAAGCTTCCTAACAACTAAAATAAGGTAAGATAATTCTTTGATCTCTTTTTATCAAGGTTTGATGGGTGAAATAAAATCAAGAAAGTTGAGAATGAATAGTATAAATAGTAACTCTTCATTGGTTTCTTTGATTTCAATGGTGGTTTTAGGTTCCAAAAACCATACCAAGCACTCCCAAGACTCCATCATCCTCAAGAACACATCTTAATATTTCAAGAAAGGTAAAAATATTTGACCAAACTTTATTTAATATTTAAGTTCAAGATCCTTTTAGTATGTAGTTATAAACATAGTTTTGGTGGGAGTATTGTTGTAACCTTGATGTTTTGCTAAGTAGATTTAAGGTTGATTGTTATTACCTCAAGAACATAATGTTCTTGAGAGGAGTTAGTGTGCTGATGATGATATGTTGATTGTTGGTGGTAGTATAATGATTTAAGGCATAAACGAAACTCCGATCATAACCATAATCTCGTTAAAACGAACAAAACGTAACTTTAAGATTCTGCAGAAAGTCCCGAAGATTTAAACTGTAGTTTCTTGAAAAGTAACCCTTTATTATGATATAAAATGGTATAAGGATCGTTTAGGCGCTTAAATCGCTTGATTCCGATTTACGGATCAAAAGTTATGGCCGTTTTACTAAAAGTGAATTACGCGACAAAAACTGCTACAAATTACGAACTTTGAAAATATAAAGGATCGACTTAAAAATGTTCAAAAATCATGAAAACTTTACATAGAGTAGTAAATTGAGTTTCCTAACTTCCATAATATTTTAAGTGAAAATAATGATTTTTCAATTTTATAAAAATATCGGAGCCGAGACCGCGCGATTAGAAACCGTAGAATCCATAAGCGGAGCCGACGACGAAAATGAAAATGGACTTAAGATACTTTGAAAAATGAAGAGACCATAATGTAAATAAGGACTTAAAGAAATAATAAGGGTAATACAAGTTGAGAGGGTGCATAAAGATTAGCGCATGAGTGCGGGTAGCCGTAAATTAGAACAGGACCTAACAAAATGACTTGTGTTTATGATTATAGATTTCCAAGCGGAACCTAGAGCATCCTCCACTTCAAGATACCCAGGAAAGTTTTCAAACCCTACCTTTTAAGAACTGTTGTGTTGTGAATATTTTACAAAACTGTGATATATGCATGAGATTGCTTTAAATTGTTTTACGAAGTTTGAGATGTATTACATTACTCAATTATTGATAATTTCTAGTATATGTTTATACCGAGTTCGAAATGTTATATTTAGACCGAGAGTCAGTCGGTGTAAGCTTATAAAAAACCGAAAGTATTCCGGAGGTGCTTATTTAAGAATATTAGCGCTATAGTAGAGTTTGAGGTATAAGTTGTAAGACCGAGAGTCGGTCAGTTTTGTTTTTATAAAATAAAAACCCGGGAATCATTCCGGTGATATTTAAGGACGATTAAAGTCCATAGTAGTTACATTTCAAGGGACTCAACGTCTATTTACGAAATACTAAACACCTCAAACTTTTATTAAAATGATTTCCAAAGATCGCATTCCCTCAACTATACTTTATCGTTCGAATAATAAATATCTATTTACTATTCATTTATTATGGGAGAAGTATTCTCCAGTGAATATTTATTTCAGACTCGATTAAATATTAAAGATTATTATATTACTTAAATATAAATTAGTTGAGGAATATTATTTCAAATATTCTTTTCAAGTAAACTCATTCCAAGTTTAATTATTTATCTATTATCTATTATCATTTAATTATTTACTATTTATTAAGGGGTTTATTTAGGATTTAAAAATCATAGAACCGTATTTAAATTACTTTCTGATTTTCGAAAATCATTCGAATAATTTCATATCATCGGAGAATATTATCCTGACTTATTTAATATTATGAATATAATTTCAAGGAGAAACTTTTCCCCCTTATTTAATTATCTCTTGACAACGGTCAACTCACATCCTTAGTACTTCCTCCAAAAATCTCGGAAGTACGTATTTATATATACATTTATATCTTAGTAAGACAAACTGTTTCTATCAACAAGCAAAATGCTTGGGGAACTTCGATGTGATTCGAGTTCTCGAGATATGATAGAATTCTTTTTAAAAAGACAAGGGAGGGGTAGACTCTGGTACTATGTGTGCTAGATGGACTACCAAAGGTACCGCAGGCGAAGGTATTCTGTTTACTCAGGAACTTGTGAAGTATGTGTATACCCAAAAATGGGACACGTAGCCCGAATGTGGCAAGGGTGATAACGGGGATACGGAGGTGTCGTCCTTCTACTAGTAGAAAAGGTTACTATTATCATATTACGACTGATCATCGTATGCGGTGGCTCCAACGAGTGTCCTATTCTTCCAATTAGAATTGTGATACAATACCGTAACCCAAGCCTAGGTAATGGGTTTACTATTAAGGTATTCGCAGGTTAATAAAATCCATTATAGGATTGTTTTCATAAGAAGGCGTGTATCACCAAGGAAAACTATTTTTGAAGAAAACGTATTTATCATATTTGACATTTTATCATACAGTCATTTCATACTGTACACTATTATGCTGAGCATTATAGCTCACTCTTGCTTTCTTTTAAATGACACAACACAAAAGATAACTAGTATGCCGGTGTGGGACTTAGTCATTTGCAGTGATGGGGAGAATCCCTGGCAGCTTTGTCTCAGGTGGGCCAAATTATCAGATCGGTATTAGATATCAGTCGTAATCATTGTAACTTCATTTAGAGGTTATGAATAATTGTTTGAGATCCTGTAAAGTACATTGAGTATAATAAAAGAAGATTACATTTTGTACATCGAATCTAAGGCTATAACTTGTGTGTGTGTGCATGAGATTGGGGTATGTTGGATTATTAAATCAATACAGGTTACACATGAGTGAAGGATGGCGTGACGACCCAGATTCCTGACCCCTGATTTGGGGGCGTTACACTTATGCTCCATGTGTTTTGCTGCCTTATGGGCTCGTGGATCCTTGGTATTCACCACAACACCAGTATTATCACAATAAATCATGATTTGTCATGGAAAATTTGGAACTACATCTAAATCTAGCAGGAAATTTCGGAACCATATAGCCTCTTTGGCTGCCTCAAAAGCTGCCACATACTCGACTTCCATGGTTGAGTCTGCAATACATTTATGCTTCACAATCCTCCATATTACGGCTCTACCTCCCAAAGTAAAAACACATCCCGAGGTGGACTTTCTTTTATCCTTATCTGTCTGGAAATCTGAATCGGTATATCCCAGAGGCAACAAATTTGAGGGCTTGTAAATTAACATATACTCCTTAGTTCTACGCAAGTACTTGAGTATTATTTTTATTGCACTCCAATGTTTCTGTCCTGAGTTTGACTGGTATCGGCTAACCATGCCTACGGCAAGACATATATCAGGTCTCGTACATAACATAGCATACATTAGGCTTCCACATGCCAAAGTATAAGAAACTGCCTTCATATTCTCTATATCCTTAGGCGTCGAAGGGCACTGACTCTTTGATAGAGAAACTCCATTTCTGAAAGGTAAATTACCCTTCTTGGAGTCCTACATGTTAAAACGAGCTAATACCTCATCTATATAGGGCTCCTGAGATAAAGCCAACATCCTTTTCTTGCGATCCCTTATCATTTTGATCCTAAGGACGTATGCTGCTTCACCTAAGTCCTTCATTTCAAATTGTTTTAAAAATCATGCCTTTATTGAAGACAATATCTTAACATTGTTTCCAATGAGTAAAATGTCATCAACATATAGCACTAGAAAAACCACTGCATTTCCCTCACATCTCTTACACACGCATGCTTCTCTTGGACTTTGATCAAAACCATACGACTGGGATTTCTGATCAAAACGAATGTTCCAATACCTAGAAGCTTGTTTAAGTCCATAAATAGACCTCTCAAGCTTACATACAAGATTCTCTTGGCCTTCCTTTATGAATCCCTCTAGTTGCTGCATATAAATGGTTTCTTCAAGACTTCCATTAAGGAAAGCTTTCTTGACATCCATTTGCCAAATCTCATAATAGAGATGAGTTGCTATAGATAAAAGAATACGGATTGGCTTAAGCATGACCATGGGTAAAAAGGTTTCCTCATCATTGATACCTTCTTTCTGAGTATACCCTTTCGTAACAAGTCTTGCTTTCCAGGCTTTCACCTTTTTATTTGATCCCCTCTTTTTTTTGTAGATCCACTTACATCCAATAGGTTTTATACCTTTGGGTGGTTCCATGAGCTCCCAGACCTGATTAGAATACATCGATTCCATCTCAGATTCTATTGCCTTTTCCAAAGATCTACATCTTTGTCTTGTAGTACATCTTTGTATGTACGGGGATCATCATCATGTTCATCAGAGACCAAGTCCGAAGACTTTTCCAAAAACATGAATCTACCAGACTGTTGAACAACCCTCCCACTACGATGAGGCACTGGTGCGGTATTAGTGACATGTTGTGCATTTTAGTAACTCATATCTAGAATAATCATCAATGATTATGATGAAATACTCATAACCACCTCTTGCTTGGATATTCATGGGTCCACATAAATCAGTGTGAACCAATTCTAACACTTTTTTGGCTCTATTCCCCTTTTCCTTGAAATGCCTATTGGTCATTTTACCTTCCAAGCAAGATTCACAAACTGGAAATGGCTCCACTGCCAATGAGCTTAAAGGCCCGTCTGCTACCCGTCTTTGAATCCTTCTCAAGTTAATATGACCTAATCTCAAGTACCAAAGATATGTTTGGTTCAAATTAGAAGTTTCCTTTCTTTTAGTAGAGGTAGAAGACGTGTTGTTCAATTCCCTATATTATAGTTGCAGTGCAGGTTGACTAGGATTAATTATATACAAATTGTCTTGCAGTGTACCAGAACATATAATTCATTTATTCATCATAATAGAAATATTACGATCCAAACAAACACTATAACCATCCATAGAAATCTTAGAAATTGAAATCAGATTTCTTCTAAAAGAAGATACATAAAGACAATTGTTCAAAACCAGATCCTATCAGAACCAAAAGATAAATGAATAAGTCCTACTGCAACTACTGCTACTTTCGTAGCAACTACTGCTACTTTCGTAGCATCTACCATGAACACGTATATCTCACCATCTCTAAGCATTCTGGATAGATGGAATCCCTGCATAGAATTACAAATATGATCAGTGGCTCTTGTATCTACGCACCAAGTGCTCGTATATATAGCCGCTACATATGTTTCTGTAACTAGATAAAGAGACATACCAGTATTATTTGTCTTCCTAGGAAGAGGACAATCCTATTTCTAGTGACCTGACTGCTTGCACCTGAAGCACTTTCCCTTAGGCTTTTTCACACCACCTTGAACTCCCAGCGCATTCATAGCTTTCTGTGTCTGAGCCTTTTTCTTCTTCTTCATACCTTTCGTCTTAGAGGAAGAATCTTTCTCAGCCACTTTCACTTGAACACTTTGTCGACATAATCCTTCAGCTGCCTGAAGTTCTGTCAGGAGTTTCGTGAGACTATACAACCTCTTGTTCATGTTGTAATTCAAGCAAAATTGCTCAAAACTCTTGGACAAGCTCATAAGGATAATGTCAATCTGGGTTTCCCCGTCAAGTTCAACACCAAGGATCACTATCTCATTCAGATGTGATATCATCTTGAGAACATGATCCCTTACAGGCATTCCTTCAACCATATGAGTGTTCATTAAAGCCTTCATGGCTACTTGCCTAGCAGCCCTATTACGATCTCTAAAAAGTTCCTTGAGATTAAAGAGCATATCTGTAGCAGTGGCCATAGACTGATGCTGGAAAACACCCGATATTGCTGCCAGAATGTAACATTGTAACATCTCACTAGCCTTAATCCACCTTTTATAATACTCTTTTTCATCTTCAGGAGCATCAACAACAGGCTGTCTGGCTTGGGTTCATAAGTACAAAACTTGTACTCCTCAGCAGTCAACACAATGTCCAAATCTCGTTTCCATTCAATATAGTTAAGTCTGATAAGTTTGTTATCCTTAAGTATGGTGAACAATGGATTAAAGCCCATTGTATCCTGAGAATCATGCATAAAAACATCACATAACACATGAAGGGTGCATTAAATATTAAGACCTATTGGTTCCTCTAACAATTATTAAAATTAATGCACTAACATTAAAACACCATAAATTTCTGGTACGCTACGATGTGTGACATGTATACCACCTAAATTTGTTTAAATGTTACTTTGGTCCTAATACTAAACAATATGCCACATATGGGTGGTCTATATTATTTTTCATAGCTAAGTGTATACCATCATCAAATCTTAAATTAAACATAATTATACCAGATGTCATCAAATGATATCTTATAATTATCCGAAATCTATGAAACTTGGTATGCCACGATGGGTGACATGTATACCTTCCAATATTCGTTATAAATTTAAGAAGTTTGTTCTAGCAATTCCTTTAACATTCTAGACACCATAAATTATATGCCACGATAGTTGATGTATATATAATTTATATTTATCTTTATGTTAAATTACATAGAAACAATAATGGAGACCATAGGATTTAATTTCATATTAATTCCTTCTCCCACTTAGTATTTACTTTGAGGATTTTAATCTAGATGCATCATCTTATATTATTTCTTCGAATTCCGCATGTATTATGTCAACAACAAAGAACACATAATATAGCAGCATACTTGCATGATTAAAGCATTAATTAATAAATTCCTATGTCCATGTCATTCTAGCATGCTAAGGATTAGTATCACATGGCATAATAACACAGACAAGAAACACACAGTAGCAATAATCAAGATCAGCAGAAATTATGTAAAATATAATAAAGCACATTCACTATTATGGCCCCATATAAGCTAACGGATGTCTTTAATCGTCAATGGATGACTTGATCAACGGATGTCTTGATCAAAGGATATCTTGATCAATAGATGACTTGATCAACAGATGTCTTTAATTAACGGATATCTTTGATCAACAGATATCTTGATCAACGGATGTCTTGATCAACAGATATCTTAATCAACAGATGTCTTGATCAACAGATTCCTTTGATCAATGGATATCTTTGATCAACGGATATCTTGATTAACGGATGTATTGATCAACGAATATCTTGATCAACGGATGTCTTGAATTTATCCTTCGAAATTTCTCGAAAACTTTGAGAGCCCGGTTGAAAGCCTAAACATCCTCAGAATAACTTGCAAACTGGGGCAATAGATCTTTAGCTATATTAGAGCATGTCTGTCTCATTCTGCTATTTCCGAAAAGGTATTGCAAGCCCAAATCGGACATCGTATGTAAAATTTACAGCCACAACAACGAAGCTCCCTGAAAATAAATTGCAACAGCAGAAAATCTCTGTTTCTTGCAGCTTAATCGCTCAAATAATTACATATAACTTAATACAGCTGGACAAGCCTATTCTATTATACCATAAAAACCAGAATAGGAAAAACTATCGTGATCAACCCTCGTGATTTACAATAAAACCACGATAAACCACGTGGGATCTTAATTATAACAAAATAACCACGATTAAACCACTTGGGATCCAAACACATGATTAAAACATGGCCATAATAGTGAATATTAACCTGCATCATAGAATCAATATAAGCATACCACTATATAGATGCATATCTAATTTTGACATGGACTTCATATCATAAAACACAGAACCTAGAACCAGGCTCTGATGCCAATTGTTGAAACATTAAAATCTCGGCCCTGCATTTTCTGATATAAATTTAATGAGTGCGAACAGAACATTAACCTTAATCGCTACGGCGCAAGCGATTCAAATCCACATATTCTACAATATTCCCTGATTCTCCTCGGATGAAGTGTGGGCTTCGATCTCCCAAGGTGTACCTCTCCTTAAATCTCCGAAAATTCAAAACCCTAGGATCTTATTTCATTTTAATGTTCTCGTGTTCTCACATTCTCACCACTTCTAGCTTCAAAAGAATTAGAATATTTATAAGATATAGTGGGGATCATGGACAATTAGGTCGGGCCTCCCAATGACATTCTGGGCCATACACAATGTCATTAAATATAAATTCAATCCACTACAAAATTAATATTTGCACTACCTTTCCTAATTTCATAAATTAATTATTTAATTTGGCTCCTATTTTATTTTCTTATTAAATTCCCCATGCTTAAGATATCACATGTCTATTAATTAAATTAATTTCTGACAATTAATTTAACCAATATCTTTTATCCTTAATTATCCACCCAACCTTATAATTATGCAAGAACAAATCTGCCTGCAGGACTAAAGCATAATTATCTTTATGTGCTTTTAAGAGGACATCATCACTCGAATATATTTTTCGGACACAGTTTCCTTTTATTGTCAATATCCCACTCTGTATATAAGGTCATTGCCCAATACATAAATTTGCAATTTAAAATAAATTACTTAATGTATGAATCAAGGCATGTGCATTAAATACAAGTGTTAATCACTATATCCGGATTAAGAACCTAAGCAATAATAATATCATAGAATCTTAGTTCTTCTTTATTATCAGAATAAAAGAAAGAATTATTCTACTATTTTGATCCCGTTCAATATACACAAAGTATACAATCATTATTCAATAGTAAATATATACTATTTCTAAATAATACTTTAGCCCTTCAAGTGGTTTGTCTAACACCACTTAGACTGTGAACCTTTATTATATTATATAAGGAGCTTGACAATCTAATCTTCTGCTAACCCATTTGATACTAGATTGTCAACAAAATATAATATAAGACAATGTGAAAACATGCATTCAAGGTTCTTAAATGTTTATTATAATAGTATATACTTCAAACGACTAGTTCAGTATAAACCCTAACAGATGTTCCAGGCATATGACAGGTAAAAAGCCCTGTTATTACAATTTGAAGAGATGGTTGGCCATTTGGTGACCTTTGGAGACAACAACAAAATATTCACAATTGGATATAGCAAATTGATTTCTAGAAATATTGTTATTGAAGATATAGCACTGGTTGAGGGTCTTGAAGTGAATCTTCTTAGTGTAAGTCAATTTACAGACAAAGGTTTCAAGGTTTCAATTTACAGATTGCCCAGTCACAAGCAAGAAAACTGGTGAAATTTCTCTAAAAGGAGTAAGGAAAGGAAGCCTGTTTATTACAGATCATAATTCATCAAACAAGGACAGAATATATTGCTTCTACACCAAGGAATCTCGTGAACATAATAAACTCTGGCACAAGAAGCTCTCTCACTTGAACTACAAAGCAATCAAAACTATGGTGAACAAAGAATCGGCAAGAGATATGCCATCTTTGGAATTTTCTCAAAATGAACTTTATGAAGCTTGTCAAAAAGGCAAAATGAAGAGGTTCAGTCATATGAGCAAAGCTGTGAATTACATTGATGATTTACTACAACTTATCCATATGGATTTGTTTGAACCTGTAAATGTCATGTCCATATCCAGGAAGAAGTATGTTTTGGTGATGGTCAATGACTACTCAAGATACACTTGGGTGCAATTTATGAATACATCATTATTGAACACATAAAGAAAGTTGAGAAACAGGATGAAGATCAAGATTGTGTCAAAAGATTACGGAGTGACAATGGTACAGAATTCAGGATTGCAATTATAAGTGAATTTTGCAAAGACAAAGGCATTGTTCAAGAATTCTCAGCTGCAAGAACAACTCAACAAAATGGTATGGTTAGAAGGAAAAATTAAACTCTAGCTGAAGCTGCACGAACAATGCTGTAAGATGCCAAACTATCAACCAGTTTTTGGGAAGAAGATGTTAACACAACATGTTACACTCAGAATAAATATCAACTAAACAAAAATACTGGCAAGTCACCCTACTCACTTTTGTCAAAAAGAAAGTTTACTGTTAAGCATCTTCATATGTTTGGAAGCAAATTCTTTGTGTAAAAGATAGAAAATTTGACTCCAAAGTATTTGAAGTCATTTTTCATGGATATTCTTTGGAAAAAAATGCATATAGAGTCTATGTGCTAAAGAATAAGAAAATAATGGTGAGCACAAATATGACTTTGATGATGACAAGTATCCAGACTTGGAATACCTTGATGAAAATGAAGTTGAAGCTTTAAAGTTGGAAAATATTGACAGTGATTCTGAAGATGAAGCTGAGGTCAACACAAATAATGGAATGGAGGAAGGATGAAGTGAACCAGTGAATTTTGACAATGAGAATTCATCCCAAGAAAGAAGCATACATGAATTTGGTGGCACAAACTCATGGGGGGGGAGATGACAGTTCTGCATGTCATGCCAACAATGAAGAAAATGAGGACATTTCTGGTCAACAAAATTACCACACAATGGGATAGGAGTCACACAAGAGATATTATAATTAGTGATCCCAATACTGAAGTGAGGACTAGAAGTGCCACTACTAATAAATGCTTGCATGCATGCTTTTTATCTCAAATTGAGCCTAAGAAAACCGAGGAAGCTCTATGTTAGAAATATGTTGTGAACTTGATGATAAGTTAAACAAAACACCTTAGTAGATTTGACTTAGTGAATTTTGTAGCTCTCGACGGATGATCTAATAAAGTCCCGACGGATGAACTTTATAGTCCTGACGGATGACAATTTGACATCCATCGAGAGTGTAGATTATGTAACAAATAAGTAATGTAGCACATTTCCGCAAATAACATATATTAGTCTACTAGATTGTGTAGGGTTCTCTAAGTCATGTTGACTATTAGATTGATATGCAGAATAGGTTGACTAATTATAAATATGAGATGTCTTATAATTCTGTATAAGTGAAATAGAGTCAAGTGAAAGATAGACTCCCGACGGATGATCTACAAGGCTCCCGAAGGATGATCAACATATTCCCGACGGATGTTCAACTTACTCCCGACGGATGATCACATTCAAAATAGATGTTGATAGTGACAACACAATCACATACGTCGGGTGTTTGTAAAAGGAATGTGGCAGCCTGTTAAGCAGGATTTTGAGAACAAAGAAGTATTATCATTTCCATGCTAATGTGAAGATATTCAAATATGCTGGAATAGAGTAATGAAGCAGCATGGAGTTAGACTAGATATAGTTTTGTTTTATTATCTTGTCTTACTGTCATGTAACTTGGTTATATATAAACCAAGTGTAGCAAGTAGAACATTTAACTAAGCAAGCTCATTTTCAGAGAAACATATCAAGCTGTATTCTGTAAGAATTTCTCTTTAATTTTTTTTGTTCAACTTATAAAGCAGCTATGAGCTATTCAAAGCTTCACAGAGTTCTCAATCTGATATATATATATGGTGTATACATTTTAAATCCACCAGAAAGTTTTAAATCTTGTGTTTTATTTCTTAGTGTTTTGATTTCTATCACTCTTTCATTCCGTATTATTGCAAATCAAACACTGTTATATATATATAGACTAAGTTGGAACAATTTTAAAATCTCAAAAAGTAGCCAGAATTACATTCATTGTTGTATTGTTAGGGAGTAACAATTGGTATCAGAGCAAGCTCTTGAAGTACAAAGAGTATACATATCACAACAAAAAACAAGATGAACAAGAAGGATGTTGGAGTTAAAATTCAATTTCTGGATAAAGACAACTATCACCACTGGAAAGTGAAGATGCACCGACATCTTCTTTCCCAAGATGAGGTCTATGTGGACTGTATAGAGAGAGGTCCTCATATACCAATGAAAGCTGTAACTGGAAATGAACCATCTGTTCCAAACCTATGCATGAATGGTCAGATCCTGATATTGAGCAAGTCAGGAAGGATAAAAAGGCCATGAACATATTATTCAATGGTGTTGATGGTGATATGTTTGATAACATCATTAACTGTAAAACAGCCAAAGCGGTTTGGGACACTATACATTTTTTTTTTGATGGTACTGAGTAAGTGAGGGAGAACAAGATGCTCCTCATTCAGCAATATGAGCATTTTCACTGTGAAGAAAGTGAGTCACTCACTGATATATTTAGTAGATTTCAAAAGCTACTAATTGCTCTGAAGCTGCATGGAAGAGTCTATCAAACAAAAGACTTTAACCTCAAGTTCTTTAGATCTCTCTCAAATGAGTGGAAGCCAATGACAGTCTCATTGAGAAATTCTCAGGATTACAAGGATTTCAGCTTGGAGAGACTATATGGCATCCTGAAAACCTATGAGCTTGAAATAGAGCAAGATGAAAGGATGGAGAAAGGAAGAAAGAAAGGAGGATCCATAGCACTAGTTGCTGATTTAGAGAAGGAGAAAGAGATAAAGGCGGAAGCTGTTGAATCTACATCAAAGGTCTGTGAAAGCAAGGGTAAAAGGCTGGTAGCTGAGAATGAAGATAAGTTGAGCCAAGATGACATGGATGATATTGATGAGCATATAGCATTTTTATCCAGGAGATTTGTTGTGGCGCCCAAAAATCTGGGGTCAGGAATCTCGGAGGCCAGGCCATCTAAACAATTACAACCACATAACTCACACTATAATATATAAATACTCACTCTTCGCGACCCCACACTTATCACACACACACACTTACAGGTTATTGTCTTGGAAACGAACCATTCATAACTAGAGTAATTTCAACCATCAAATGATAATTATTACAACCCAAACGTGATTTAGTCTTACCGGGGAGTAACCTTTAAGTAAAGCTAGTCCTCCGGCCAAATATACGTTTCTTGTTTAGTATCTTACATAAGTCATACTTATAAATAAGCCGAATTAAAAACAACTAAAAATTAATCCACCTTATTCGGACTACCTGTGGTACAACACCAAACAATATACGGAACAACTGGCCATTTCTTACCCGTTTCCTGGCTGTAATTCCCATGGCAGGAATCTTGATTGAATGTTGTGTTGTGTCAATTTAAGAAAACAAGTGTGAGCTATAATGCCCAGCAATATAATATACAGTATGAAAATGACTGTATGATAACATCATATACGATAATTATGTTTTATTCGAAATTAGTTTTCCTTGGTGATACACACCTTCTTATGAAAATAATTCTTTAAGGAATTTTATTATCCTGCGAATACCTTAATAGTAATCCCAGCACCTAGGCTTGGGTTACGGTATTGCATCACAATTCCAATTGGAAGAATTTGAACATTCGTTGGAGCTACCGCAATACGATGATCAGTCGTATTACGATAAAAGTAACCTTTTCTACTAGTAGAGTGACGACACCTTCACATCTCGGTTATCACCCTTGCCGCATACGGGCTATATGTCCTCTTTTCGGGTATACACACACTTCGCAGATCCATAGGTACATATTGTACCGTCTCCTACAGTACCAGCAGTCTATCCAATACACGAAGTACTTGGATCCTACCCCTCCCTTGTCCTTTAGGAAATCCTATCATATCTCGAGAACTCGAACCACATCGAATTTCCTCCAAGTATTTTTCTTGTTGATAGGCATAGCTTTACTGTATATATATGTACTTCCGAATGTTTCGGAGGAAGTACTAAGGATGTGAGTTGACCGTTGTCAACAGATAATTAAATAAGGGGGAAAAAATTTCTCCTTGAAACTATATTCAAAATATTAAATAAGTCGGAGTAACATTCTCCGATGATCTGAAATTACTCGAATGATTTTCCGAAATCAGAAAGTATGTTTTAAATCGGATCTATGATTTTTTTTTAAAAACCCTTTAATACATCATAATTAATTAAATGATAATCGATAAATAGTCAAACCTCGAATGAGTTTACTCTTTAAAAGAGTATTTAAAATAATATTCCTCAACTAGTTTATGTCTACACAATTAATAATCTTTAATGATTAATCAAGTTTGAAATAAATAATTGTTGGGGTATACTACTCCCATGATAAAAGAATAAGTATATAGTATTTATTATTCGAACAATAAAATATAGTTGAGGGAATATGATCGTTGGGAAAATCGTTTTAATAAAAGTTCGAGGTATTTTAATGCCTCGTATGTGGACGTTGAGTCCCTTTTAAAACGTACTACTATGGACTTATAACCGTCCTATAATATCATCGGAATGATTCCCAGGTTTTATCTTAAATCCCGACCGACTCTTGGTCTTATATAATATGTCACGCTTATAGCGCAATAAACATTTCACGATAGATACTTATCGTACAACATCGCTACATTTTGCAAAAATTCAACAACTACGTATCATGGCAAACATGGTATTTATGCAATAATAATAAAATAATCCTTTCACAACACATAAGTAAATGGATTTGGGTTCGTAAACTTGCCTGGGTATCTCGAGGTGGAGGATGCTCTAGGTTCTGCTCGGAAATCTATAACCATTAACACAATTCACTTCGTTAGGTCCCGTTCTAATTTACGGCGACTCGCACTCATGTGCTACTTATTATGCACCCTCTCAACTTATACTACCCTTATTATTCCTTTATGTCATTATTCACATTATGTTCGCTTCATTTTTCTAAGTATCTTAGGTTCATTCTCATTATCGTCGTTGGCTTCGCTTATGGATTCTTACGCTTTTTACTCGCGTTGTCTCGGCTCCGATATTTTTATAAAATTGAAAAATCATTATTTTCACTTGAAATTTTTATGGTAGTTAGAAAACTCATTATGTTACTCTCTATAAACATTTCAGGATTTTTGAACACATTTAAGTCGATCCTTTATATTTTCAAAATTCGTAATTCGTACCAGTTTTTGTCGCGTAAATCACCTTTAGTGAAACAACCATAACTTTTGATCCGTAAATCGGAATCAAGCGATTCAAGCGCCTAAACGATCCATTAACATTTTATATCATAATCAAGGGTTATTTTTCAAGAAACTACAGTTTCCAACTTCGGGACTTTCTGCAGAAACTTAAAGTTACGATTTGTTTGTTTTAACGGTGTTACGTTTACGATCGGTGTTTCATTTACGCCCTAACTCTTAACACAACCACCAACAATCATCATTTCATCATCAACACACAAACTCCTCTCAAGAACATCATGTTCTTGAGGCAACAATAAACAACCTTAAATCTACTTAACTTAAACACCAAGATTTCATCAATACCACTCATTGAACTAGGTTTACTACCACATACTAAATGAATCTTAAAATGAATCTTAAATAACGTTGGGTCAAATATTTTTACCTTTCTTGAAAGCTTGAGATGTGTTCTTGAGGATGGTGGAGTCTTGTAAGTGCTTGGTATGATTTTTTTGGAACCTAAAACCACCATTGAAATCAAGAAACCAAAGAGAGGTTACTATTCATACTATTCACTAGTGACTTTCTTGATTTTATTTCACCCATCAAACCTTGATAAAAAGAGATGAAATAATTTTATTACCTTGGTTTAATTTCTAGGAAGCTTGAGAATTAATGGGGTGAATATACCATGGCTAGAACTTGAGTTTTGATTTTGGATTTCTTTGTTTTTCTTCAAGGGGCCGAATGGAAGGTTGAATAAGGGGGTATTTATACTTTCTTCTCTTGGTTGCTTCTCTAGGTTGCTTCTAGGAAATGGGTGTGACATCTTCCACTTGGTTTTTATTCTCCTAGGTTGAATCCTAGGTTTTTTCTTGTTGCAAATCTTGGGGACAAAATCTTAGTAGCTTGCTAGCTTACAAGCTAACTACATGGGTTTGCTTCCTTAGCACACTATTTTTCTAGCTAGCTTGATCATCCTATGGTTAGATCACTATTTGATGAAGTAACCATGGTTACTTTCTTACCATGGTTTAGTTAGTGCGTTAAGTTTATTTAATCGTTTACGCGTTCGCTCGGTTGCTTAAACGTTTTCGTAATACTTATTCGTAAATAGTTCGCGACATAATTTCTTTAGTATTTATTCCTTATATGTTTAATTATTATACTTGAATATAAATCCGTAGGGTTTTAATCTCGTAATTATATTGTGATCCCCGTAATCCTCGATGGGTCATAGATACAGTCGTTTTTCAAAGTTTGTTTTCTTCGAAAACTAATAGCGTTTACATACACTCATTTGGTACGTATAATCGTAATATCAACTCCGAAACTGATTTTCTCATGTACTACATAGTGTGGGCTCAAAATGTTTTCCCATCCGTCAGGGTTACTATTCATTAAACATTTTACAAGGTCTCAAAATTTCGAGTGATTACAATCTTCCCCTCTAACAAGGATTCCGTCCCAGAATCAATTAGAAAATAAGTGGGGATATCTATTCCTCATTGCGTCTTCAAGTTCCCAAGTTGATTCCTCAACATTTTGATTTCTCCATAAGATCCTAACCAGCTTCACAGTCTTTTTGCTCAGCACTTGTTCTTTTTGGTCCATTATCCTTACTGGTTGCTCGATGTAGGTCGGGACTGGTTGTAAATCTACCTGTTCATATTCTATTATATGTCATGCATTTGCATGGTACTTGCTTAACATGGACACGTGGAACACGTTGTGAACTTGTTGCAAATTAGGAGGCAAGGCGAGTTCGTAAGCTAGAGGTCCTATTCTCCTCAAAATTTCAAAGGGTCCTATGAATCTGGGACTCAGCTTCCCTTTCTTCCTAAATCTCATCACTCCTTTCCATGGAGATACCTTCAATAGTACAGAATCTCCTACTTCGTATTCCCTATCCTTCCTGGTCTGGTCGACATACTTCTTTTGTCTGTGCTGGGCTGCTACCAGTCTTTTCCTGATGAGTCCTACCATTTCTCTGGTCTGCTGGACTAACTCTGGTCCTAATATCTTGTGTTCTCCGACTTCGTCCCATCACAGGGGAGAGCGACATCTCCTTCCGTAAAGAGCTTCATACGGGGGCATTCCTATGCTAGCGTGATAACTATTGTTGTAAGCAAATTTGATTAGGGGTAAGTGGTCATCCCAATTTCCTTTGAAATCAATGGCACACACTCGTAGCATATCTTCTAGGGTCTGAATAGCCCCTTCGCTTTGTCCATCAGTCTGGGGGTGGTAGGCGGTACTCATGTTTAATCTGGTGCCTACGCATTCCTAGAAGCTTCTCCAAAATCGGGAATTAAATCTCGGGTCTCTATCTAACACTATGGCTACCGGAACACCGTGTCTAACTACAATTCCCTTCAAGTAAATATCCACCAACTTGTCTACGATGTATCTTTCATTGATTGGTAGGAAGTGTGCAGACTTGGTCAATCTATCTATGACAACCCATATAGCATCATGATTGGTCTTTGTTCTTGGTAAGCCTATCATAAAATCCATGGCTATATGCTCCCATTTCCATTCCGGAATTTCCAGGGGCCGTAACAGTCCACTAGGTCGCTGATGTTCAGCCTTCACTGTCTGGCATGTCAAGCACTTACTGACCCACTCTGCCACTTCTCTTTTCATGTTAGGCCACCAATAATATTCCTTAAGGTCACGGTACATCTTCGTACTTCCTGGGTGGATGTATATCTGGAGTTGTGCCCCTCGTGCATCAGCTCATCCTTTAACTCTTGCACATTTGGAATCCAAATTCGGGACGCATACCTCATGATCCCTTTCTCGTCCTTCTCGCATCTCACTTCTTCACCGGTCAATGTTCCTCTTTCTTCACTCATCTTCTTTTCCTGACATACTCGTATTTTTTCAGTCAGCTCTGAAACTAGCTTAATCTCAAATAATCCTTCTGTTCCCCTACCGGTCATTCTCACGTCAATTTCCATCTTTTCAAATTCTTTAATCAACTCCTTCGATGTTATTATCATCTTGAGTCTTTCCTTTCTACTAAGGGCGTCAGCCACCACATTGGCTTTACCTGGGTGACATAAAATTTCGTAGTCGTAGTCTTTTATCAACTCTAACCATCTCCTTTGTCTCATGTTCAGTTCCTTCTGAGTGAAAATATATTTGAGGCTTTTATGGTTAGTGTAGATCTCGCATTTCTCACCGTATAGGTAGTGTCTCCAAATTTTTAGGGCAAACACTATGGCTTCTAATTCTTGATCATGCGTAGGGTATCTGCTCTCATATTCCTTCAATTGTCGAGAGGCATACGCTATAACTTTACCGTGCTGCATCAGTACACATCCTAATCCTTTAAGCGATGCGTCGCTTTATATCACAAACTCTCCCTTTCCATCGGGAGAGCGAGCATTGGTGCTGACACCAGCCTCCTTTTCAGCTCTTGAAAACTCTCCTCATATTTCTCTGTCCATACAAACTTTTCTGTCTTCCGGGTAAGTCTAGTCAGTGGACCAACTATCTTAGCAAAATCTTGCACGAACCTTCAGTAATATCCTGCTAAACCCACAAACTCCTAACCTCTGTTGGGGTAGTTGGTATTTCCCAATTGGATACCACCTCTATTTTGGCAAGGTCAACTAAAACTCCTTTGTTACTCACCACATGTCCTAAAACTGAACTTCTCTCAACCAAAACAAGCACTTCAAGAACTTGGCATACAATTTTTTCTTCCTCAAGGTTTCTAAGACTATCCTCAAATGTTCTGCATGTTCTTGCTCTGTCTTTGAGTAGATCGGAATATCATCTATAAAACTATCACACATATATCCAGGTACTTTTTGAACACTCTGTTCATCAAATCCATTAAGGCTGCGGGTGCATTGGTTAACCCAAATGACATGACTAAGAACTCATAGTGTCCATACCTAGTGCGAAAAGCAGTCTTCGGTATATCTTCTGGTTTGATTTTCAACTGGTGATATCATGTTCTCAAATCTATTTTGGAAAAATGTACAGCTCCCTTGAGTTGGTCGAATAGGTCATCAATCCTGGGGAGAGGGTACATATTCTTAATAGTCAGCTTATTCAGCTCTCGATAGTCTATGCATAATCTCATACTGCCTTCCTTTTTCTTTACGAACAGTACTGGCGCTCCCCATGACGACACACTGGGTCTTATCATTCCATTATCTATTAACTCTTGCAGTTGAGAAGCTAGTTCCTTCATCTCAACTGGGGCTAGCCTATATGGGGCCTTGGATACTGGTGCCGTTCCTGGTGCTAATTCTATAGCGAACTCTATTTCCCGGTCAGGTGGTAATCCTGGTAAGTTCTCTGGAAATACATCCTCGAATTCGTTTACTACGGGTATGTCCTGTATATTAGGGACTTCCTTCTTGGTATCTACCACATAATCCAAATAGGCCTCGTTACCTTTCCTTAACAATCTTTTTTCCTGTAGCATAGTCAAGAATTTCTAGTTTTGTCGTCGACCTCTAAAGACTACTTATTTTTCATTTTGCACTCTTATCTTTACTCTCTTATGTTCACAATCTATTTGCGCTCCGTTACTAGATAACCAATCCATTCCTAAGATTACATCAAATTCTCCTAATGTGAATGGGATTAGATCAACCTCGAAGACCTTCCCTTCTATGTTCAACTTTCACTTAGGGTGTACTTGATTTACAGGTTTTATTTCTTTGTTTGCTATTTCCACTTGTAATATCTCACGTAAGGGTATGGCATTAAGTTTTAACTTTTTAGCAAAATCTTGAGATATAAAAGATTTGGTTTCTCCAGAGTTAAATAGGACATTTGCATCTTCGGAATTTAACAAAAGGCTACCTGCTATCACATCAGTGTGTCGAACATCATCCTGAACAGTCATATTGAAGGTCCTAGCAGCTGGGGGTCGGTTGGATGCAGCTCTGCTCATACCTGAGACTGGGGGCTTCATTATCGGGCAATCCTTCCTCATATGTCCTACTTTCCCATATTGGTAACATGTCTTGCTATATTGGGGACAGTTGTCGGCAAGGTGTCCGGGTTGGTCGCACCTGTAACATTTTAGAGGGGCTCTTGCCTGGTTGCATATCCCAAGGTGTCTTCTCTTATAGGTCTGGCACTCTGGTATTGGGGCGCGAGGTTGGCTATGAAATGTGGCCCTAGATTGTCCGCCGCCCTGGCCCATACTCTCACTCGGGGCCTTTCTGAATCTAGGGCCTCGTGCAGGTTGGGACACTGCTCTCCTAACGTACCTACTTGGAAGGCTCCTGTTTCCGGTTCCTATTCCTTGGCTTTCTATCTTCCTTTTCCTATTTTCCTTCTCCTTCACACTATGCTCACTTCTAGCTTCAATAATCGAGGCTTTCTGCACTAAGGTGGCATAGTCTGCCAGCTCTAACACTGCCACTTAGTTTTGGATCCATTGTTTCAGATCAAGCTGAAACCTTCGCACTTTCTTCTCTTCGGTATTCATAAATTCAGGCACAAATCTCGACAACTCAGTAAATTTGGCCTCATATTCTGCTACAGTCATCTTATCCTATTTCAACTCCAGAAACTTAATCTCCATCTGGGTCTCCATAAACCTAGGAAAATACTTGTCTAAGAACAGTCGGGTAAATCTATCCCATGGAATCACAACATCGGCCTCTAGGTTTTGTTTGGACTCCCACCAGTAGTTAGCTTCTCCTTTCAGCATGTAAGACGCGAAAATGGTCTTGTGTCGTTCCTCAACACTTAGTATCTCGAGGGACTTTTCTATCTCTTTGAGCCAGGCCCGTGCTTCCACGGGGTCGGAAGATCCTAGAAACTCTTGGGGTTTGAGAGATTTGAAGGCCCTAAAGGCAGTAGCTGCAGTCTGTTGGGTAGCATGTGGCTGTGGTGATAGGCTGTTGGTTCAGATTTGCTCTTAGTAGTTCCATAAATTCATTCATGGGGTTTTCTCCCTGATGGGTATCCTCAGCCTCTTCTTCTACACATTCTTCCTCATCATATTCATTATAGTCTAGGTCCTCTTCACTTTCCTCATTCACTATAGGGTCAGGTTCACTCCGTTGTTGGTTAACAGATTCTGCAGGCTGTGCCCTGGATCCTCTTCTACGGGATGGCATTGTTCTGATATTGAAAATTGGTCAACATAGTTGTAATTATAATAGTTGGATTATTTTATTCATATGTAAGCATGTCATTTATTATCTAACATGTTTTTATAAAGTGCAATAATATGGACGTCAATTTCTTAATAACTGCTTAGATATATTTCATAAGATCTCCCACTTATATCTTGGGGATGAAGCAACTAGCTGAGTTCAGACATGCCTGATTACAATACATCACTACTAGTCCTGAATACTGAAATGAAAATACATAAGCCGTGTACCCTGAAGGGCTAGGAACGCTATCTACTACTATCTATCCTATCAAAATTGGTGACAAGTCACCCATCCTTCTTCAAGGTCCATATCTAGTCACTAGTCCCTTAGTCACTATCACTGCGAGTGAGGTCACGCACCCTCCTCATCGCTCCTGCCAACATTAGCTCTGCATCAACTACTGGGATGTATCCTCCAACCGCTGTCATCCTCATCTGAACCCTGGTACGGAGCTCGATCCCATCGATCTCTCTGTGGGCTATGGCTGGGGAAGCAGCTCTGAAATACCCTGGGTATCCTAGTCGGGTGGCTCTCTCTGCTGTCAGTGCCTGGCGTAACTCCACAATGCGAGCAGATGTCGCGGTGATCTCAGCGTTAAGCTGACTCACTATCCAGTCATGTACGGCTACATGCATGGTCGTCGGTGGTGGTAGAGGTGAATCTGGGTCGCTAGATGATATGTTATAAACCTCGTGGATATGTGCACGTATCTCCCCCTCCTCATCATCATTAGTATAGGGCATAGGGCTCTGAATCCCTGGGGGTGGTGTAGGAGAACGAATAGTCGGGTGAGGGTACATCTCTACATCCCTCCAGACTATGCCATTAGCTATGGGGACATGAAGGTTAGTCTCCTCCTCTAGGACATCCTCAGTAGGGTCATCATTTGAATCATCAATGGGTGGGCTCTCTGACTCAGGAATAGGGTCACGCTCAGGGTCCATGACATCATCAACAGGATCAATCTCCCTCATAGGCTCCACTGGTACTTGACACAATAGGCATGGTGTTACTAACTTAGAGTCGGAATTCCCTTGAGGGTAAAACTGTCAAGACCACCCATGTAACCTGACGGCGAACTAGACCTGAGCTCTAATTGATTATTTTGTTATTCCTATGTCTACGTATTTTATATCCTATCGTTTCCAAGATTTGATAACCTAAGGCTCTGATACCATTTCTGTGGCGCCCCGAATTCCGGGGTCAGGAATCTCGGAGGCCACTCCATCTAAACTATTACAACCACACAACTGACACTACAATATATAAATACTCACGCTTCACGACCCCACACTTATCACATACACACACTTACAGGTTATTGTCTTGGAAACAAACCACTCATAACTAGAGTAATTTCAACCATCAAGTGATAATTATTAGAACCCAAAAGTGATTTAGTCTTAACGGGGAGTAACCTTTAAGTAAAGCTAGTCCTCCGGCCAAATATACGCTTCTTGTTTATTATCTTACATAAGTCATATTTATAAATAAGCCGAACTAAAAATAACTAAAAACTAATCCAACTTATTCGGACTACCTGGTATAGCACCAAACAATCTACGGAACAGCTGGCCATTTCCTACCCATTTCCTTGCTGTGGTTCTCATGAAAGGCATCTTGATTCACTGTTGTGTTGTGTCAATTTAAAAAAACAAGTGTGAGCTATAATGCCCAGCAATATAATGTACAGTATGAAAATGACTGTATGATAACATCATATACAATAATTATGTTTTATTCGACAATAGTTTTCCTTCATGATACACACCTTCTTATAAAAACAATTTTTTAAGGGATTTTATTATCCTTCGAATACCTTAATAGTAATCCTAGCACCTAGGCTTGGGTTACGATATTGCATCACAATTCCAATTGGAAGAATTTGGACATTCGTTGGAGCCACCACATACGATGATCAGTCGTACTGCGATAAAACTAACCTTTTCTACTAGTAGAGAGACGACACCTTCACATCTCGGTTATCACCCTTGCCGCATACGGGCTATGTGTCCTCTTTTCGGGTATACACACACTTTGCAGATCCATAGGTACATATTGTATCGTCTCCTACGGTACCAGTAGTCTATCCAATACACGAAGTACTTGGATCCTACCCCTCCCTTGTCCTTTAGGAAATCCTATCATATCTCGAGAACTCGAACCACATCGAAGTTCCTCCAAGCGTTTTGCTTGTTGATAGGCATAGCTTTACTGTATATATATATATATGTACTTCCGAAAGTTTCGGAGGAAGTACTAAGGATGTGAGTTGACCGTTGTCAACAGATAATTAAATAAGGGGGTAAAAGTTTCTCCTTGAAACTATATTCAAAATATTAAATAAGTCGGAGTAACATTCTCCAACGATCTGAAATTACTCGAATGATTTTTCGAAATCAGAAAGTATGTTTTAAATCGGATCTATGATTTTTAAATCAAAAATAAACTCTTTAATACATCATAATTAATTAAATGATAATCAATAAATAGTTAAACCTTGAATGAGTTTATTCTTTAAAAGAGTATTTAAAATAATATTCCTCAACTAGTTTATGTCTACGCAATTAATAATCTTTAATGATTAATCAAGTTTGAAATAAATAATTGTTGGGGTATACTACTCCCATGATAAAAGAATAAGTATATAGTATTTATTATTCGAACAATAAATATAGTTGAGGGAATATGATCGTTGGGAAAATCGTTTTAATAAAAGTTCGAGGTATTTTAATGCTTCATAAGTGGACATTGAGTCCTTTTTAAAATATACTAATATGGACTTATAACCGTCCTATAATATCACTGGAATGATTCTGGGTTTTATCTTAAATCCCGACCGACTCTCGGTCTTATATAATATGTCACGCTTATAGCGGAATAAACATTTCACGATATATACTTATCGTACAACATCGCTACATTATGCAAAAATTCAACAACTACGTATCATGGCAAACATGGTATTTCTGCAATGATAATAAAAAAATCCTTTCACAACACAACAGTAAATGGAGTTGGGTTCGTAAACTTGCCTGGGTATCTCGAGGTGGAGGATGCTCTAGGTTCTGCTCGGAAATCTAAAACCATAAACACAATTCACTTTGTTAGGTCCCATTCTAATTTACGGCGACTCGCACTCATGTGCTACTTATTATGCACCCTCTCAACTTATACTACCCTTATTATTCCTTTAAGTAATTATTCACATTATGATCGCTTCATTTTTCTAAGTATCTTAGGTTCATTCTCATTATCGTCGTCGGCTCCGCTTATGGATTCTTACGGTTTCTACTCGCGTGAACTCGGCTCCGATATTTTTATAAAATTGAGAAATCATTATTTTCACTTGAAATTTTTATGGAAGTTAGGAAACTCAATATGTTACTCTCTTTAAAATTTCAGGATTTATGAACACTTTTAAGTCGATCCTTTATATTTTCAAAAATCGTAATTTGTAGCAGTTTTTATCGCGTAAATCACCTTTAGTAAAACGACCATAACTTTTGATCCGTAAATCGGAATCAAGAGATTCAAGCGCCTAAACCATCCTTATAACATTGTCTATAATAATAAAGGATTATTTTTCAATAAACTATAGTTTAAAATATCGGGACTTTCTGTAGAAACTTAAAGTTACGATTTGTTGGGTTTAACGGAGTTATGTTTACGATCGGGGTTTCGTTTACGCCCTAACTCTTAACACAACCACCAACAATCATCATTTAATCATCAACACACAAAATCCTCTCAAGAACATCATGTTATTGAGACAACAACAATCAAACTTAAATCTACTTAACTTAAACACCAGGATTTCATCAATAGCACTCATTGAACTAGGTTTACTACCACATACTAAATGGATCTTAAAATGAATCTTAAATAAAGTTGGGTCAAAGATTTTTACCTTTATTGAAAGCTTGAGATGTGTTCTTGAGAATGGTGGAGGCTTGGAAGTGCTTGGTATGATTTTTTTTTGGAACCTAAAACCACCATTGAAATCAAGAAACCAAAGAGAGGTTACTATTCATACTATTCACTAGTGACTTTCTTGATTTTATTTCACCCATCAAACCTTGATAAAAAGAAATGAAAGAATTTTTATTACCTTAGTTTAATTTCTAGGAAGCTTGAGAATTAATGGGGCGATTTTACCATGGCTAGAACTTGAGTTTGGATTTTGGATTTCTTTATTATTCTTCAAGGGGCCGAATGGAAGGTTGAAGATGGGGGGGGGTATTTATACTTGCTTCTCTTGGTTGCTTCTCTTGGTTGCTTCACTAGGTTGCTTCTAGGAAATGGGTGTGATATCTTCCACTTGATTTTTATTCTCCTAGGTTGAATCCTAGGTTTATTCTTGTTGCAAATCTTGGGGACAAAATCTAAGTAGCTTGCTAGCTTACAAGCTAACTACATGGGTTAGCTTCCTTAGCACACTATTTTGCTAGCTAGCTTGATCATCCTATGGTTAGCTCACTATTTGATGAAGTAACTATGGTTACTTTCTTACCATGGTTTAGTTAGTGCGTTACGTTTATTTAATCATTTACGCGTTCGCTCGGTTGCTTAAACATTTTCGTAATACTTATTCGTAAATGGTTCACGACGTAATTCCTTTAGTATTTATTCCTTATATTTTTAATTATTATACTTGAATATAAATCCGTAGGGTTTTAATCTCGTAATTATATTGTGATCCCCGTAATCTTCGATGGGTCGTAGATACGGTCATATTTCAAAGTTTGTTTTCTTCGAAAACTAATAGCGTTTACATACACTCATTTGGTACGTATAATCGTAATATCAACTCTGAAATTCATTTTCTCATGTACTACATAGTGTGGGCTCAAAAGTTTTTCCCGTCCGTCAGGGTTACTATTCATTAAACGTTTTACAAGGTCTCAAAATTTCGAGTGATTACATTTGCCAAGCTCAAATTCAAGAAGAATTTTGGAGCAGCCAAGCCAAATAGAAACATGGTTGATAAGTCAAAATTCAAGTGTTTGAAATGTGGCTTGGCAGGTCATTTTTCTAGTGAGTGTAGAAAGTCTGATACAAGCAAAAAGAAGTTTGAGCCTGTTGATTAGAAGCAGAAATACTTTGAGTTTCTCAAGCAAAAGGAAAGGGCTTTTATTACACAAGAAAATGATTGGGCTGCAGATAGATTGGATGAAGATGAAGAAACAAGCTATGTCAATCTAGCCCTAATGGCCAAATCAGATGACACAGAGACCAGTTCTTCAAGCAATCAGGTAATCACCACTAACTTAGCATATTTATCTAAAGATGAGTGTAATGATGCAATAAATGACATGTCTACAGAATTATATCACCTGCGTGTTACACTTAAGTCTCTAACTAAGGAAAATGCTAAAATTAAAGAAAATAATTTGTTTTTAAGTGAGAGGAATAATGTGCTAGAGTCTCAATTTATTGAATTTGAAAAATTGAGAATTGAGTGTAAAACTTCTAAGGATGAATTAACTGAGTCCTTGAAGAAAGAAGATATTTTAAGGAAATAGATTGAGAGAGAACATGAAGTAATTAAAGCATGGAAATCATCAGAGATGTTCATGTTCAAATTACTAAAGTTCAAGGTATAGAATCCTTTTGTGATGCAGCCTGGAAAAAGAGCAAAGAGAAGCTTGATTCCAATCTGGTTGAAGAACTCTTTATAGATGTGGACTCGATCGGATAATCAAAAGGATTATCCGTCGAGAGATAAGGAGCCACATCTGTCGGCTGTGAGTAAACCAGTTAGCGAAGCTAAGTTAGTTAAATTGAATGAGAAATATGGATCAGTTTCTAAAAACTTTGTTCTAGGAGAATCAAGTCAAGTTAGAAAAGAAAAGAAAGTTAATGTTGGTCATATGTCTATCAAGCAATTGAATGACAGACTTGAAAACATTGAGGTTAAAACAAAGCTAAAAGAAAAATCAATATAAATGTGAAGGTAGGGATTAAAAAACATAACAACTACACACCTGATAAATATGCTCCAAGAAAAATTTGTGTTAAGTGTGGTAGTGTCAATCACTTGTCTGTTAATTGCAAGATTTTTATGCCTACTCCCATTACTGCACCTTCTTTTTTTCCCAACATGACTGCCATGCCTGCAATGCCTATGAATGCTATGCCTGCTCAGAATATGAATGCACAACTTGCTAATATGCCATTTGCACCCAATCCTTATTATGTTGCATTTAGTATGCCACAAATGCCATTTAGCATGCCTTACTAGAATAACATGTTTGCAAATAGCATGCCTTTTCATGTAAACCAAAATGTGCATGATAATTCTGTTTCAATGACTGGCTTCAAAGGTCCAACTCAAATGACTAAGGATGAATCTGAGATCCCCAAGTTAAATGAGATCAAACCTAAGAAACCAAAGAAAAAGGCTAATAAGGCAGGACCCAAGGAAACTTGGGTACCAAAATCAACTTGATTTGGTTTTGATGTGTGCATGAAAATAGAAAGAATCTTTGGTATCTAGACAGTGGTTGCTCAAGGCATATGACTGAAGATTCTACCCTGCTCACTGAGTTCAAGGAAAGAGCTGGCCCAAGTATTACTTTTGTAGGTGACATCCAGGGTTATACTGTGGGATATGGCTTGATATCAAAGGATAATGTCATCATTGAAGAGGTTGCCCTAGTGGATGGACTCAAGCATAATTTGTTGAGTATCAGCCAGCTTTGTGATAGGGGTAACTCAGTCACTTTTAAATCAGAAGCCTGTGTTGTGACCAATAAAAAGAGCAACAAAGTGGTTCTCACTGGAGTGAGAAAAGGGAATGTGTACCTAGCTGACTTAACTCATCAAATACAGAATCAGTAACTTGTCTTCTCAGTAAAGCAAGTCAAGATGAAAGTTGGCTATGGCACAAGAAGTTGTCCCATCTAAACTTCAAGACCATGAATGAGCTAGTCAAGAAAGAGTTGGTCAGAGGTATCCCTCAAGTGGAGTTTACTAAGGATGGATTGTGTGATGCCTGCCAGAAAGGAAAGCAGATTAAAGCATCATTCATAAAGAAGTTTGATTCAACAATTGAAGAACCTTTGCAACTGTTGCACATGGATTTGTTTGGACCAGTTAATGTGTTGTTCATCTCAAGGAAAAGATATTTCCTAGTAATTGTAGATGATTTCTCAAAGTTCTCTTGGACATATTTTCTAAAGTCCAAAGATGAAGCTAGTGAAATCATCATCAATCACATAAGGCAAGTCAACAATTATCCTGATTTCAAAGTAAGAAGAATCAGGAGTGATAATGGAACTGAGTTCAAGATTTCTGTGATGAGATCATTTTGTGAAGAGAATGGGATTATGCACGAGTTTTCTGCAGCTAGAACTCCACAACAAAATGGAGTGCTGGAAAGGAAAAACAGATCTCTTATTGACGCTGCAAGAATAATGCTAGAAGAATCAAAGTTACCAACATACTTCTGGGCTGAAGCTGTGAATACTGCATGCTATACTCAGAATATCTCTTTGGTTAATCAAGCAAAATGCATGACACCATACCAATTGTTCAAGAATAGGAAGCCAACTCTAAATTTCCTACATGTCTTTGGCTGTAAATGCTATATTCTAAGAAATCAAACTGATCAACATGGAAAGTTTGATGCCAAAGAAGATGAAGGAATCTTTGTTGGATATACTGTTAGAAAAGCATATAGAGTCTACAATATAAGAACCAACATTGTTATGGAATCAATACATGATGTGTTTGATGATAAAAAGATTGAAGGACTGCAAGATGGAGATTTCCATGAGAGCCTCTAATTCGATAATGTTGAGATGGTTAGTGATGACAGTGATGATGAAAGTGATCAAGAAACTGTGCTTAAGGACAACACAGAAAAATCTACACCTAATGAAGCATATAACTCACCGTTCATCGAGTTATATAATGATTCATCCGTCGGTAGACAATTAGCCTCATCCATCGAGATACAAAGTGCATCATCCGTCGGGACAATAAGGGAAGCTGAGAGTCAGAATAGATCACTTACAGAAAGAACCCCATCTTTAAGTCAAAGATCCACAAACTCAGGGGAAGTTTCTTTTCATCAAAACTCAGTCACACATCAAGACAACAATGAAGCCTCTTCATCAAGAGCTAATCTACCACAATAGAGAAAATGGACTAGAGATCACCCTTTTGAACTCATTATTGGTGATGCATCTTCTAGGGTTCAAACAAGGAAAGCAACTCAAGAAGAATGTCTGTATAGAAGCTTTCTCTCTAAGGAAGAACCAAAGAAGGTAGAAGAAGCTCTGTTGGATCTTGATTGGGTTTTAGCTATACAGGAAGAGTTAACCCAATTTGAAAGGAACAAGGTATGGAAGCTGGTACCCAAGCCTAAGGGAAAGAATCCAATTGACACCAAGTGGATATTCAGAAATAAGATGGATGAAAATGGCATAGTTGTCAGGAACAAAGCTAGATTGGTTGTAAAGGGCTACTGTCAACAAGAAGGAATAGATTTTGATGAAACTTTTGCTCCTGTTGCAAGACTTGAAACCATCAAAATTTTCCTAGCCTATGCAGCCCATGCCAATTTCAAAGTCTATCAAATGGATGTAAAAAGTTTCTTTCTGAATGGAAATTTGGAGGAGGAAGTCTATGTTAGTCAGCCTCCTGGTTTTGAAGATCCAAATTTTCCAGAATATGTCTACTATCTTTTGAAAGCACTTTATGGATTAAAGCAAGCACCTAGAGCATGGTATGACACTTTATCAAAGTTCCTCTAAGAAAATCACTTTACAAGAGGTACTGTTGATAAAACTTTATTCTTTAGAAATGTTAATGACTGTAGTATACTTGTTCAAATTTATGTAGATGATATTATATTTGGCTCTACAGTTGAAAAACTTTGCAAAAAGTTTGCCAAACCGATGCAAAGTAAGTATGAAATTAGCATGATGGGAGAACTAACTTACTTTCTTGTTTTACAAGTTAAGCAAGTTAGCGATGGAATATTCATTAGTCAAACCAAATAAGTTTTTGATCTTTTAAAGAAGTTTGATCTAATGGATCCATATCTGCAAAAACTCCCATGGCCACTGCAACTAAGCTTGAATTAAACACTATGAAAAGTCTATAGATATTTCAAGCTACAGAGACATGGTTGGCTCACTTCTGTACTTAACAGCTAGTAGGCCAGATATAATGTTTGCTACTTGTCTTTGTGCTAGATTTCAGGCTGATCCTAGAGAATCTCACTTATTAGCTATTAAGAGAATTTTCAGATATTTCAAGGGAACACCAAAACTTGGCATTTGGTACCCTAGAGATTCTAGTTTTGATCTAACTGGTTATTCAGATGCAGATTATGCATGTCATAAATTAGATAGAAAAAGTACAACAGGAACCTGTCAATTTCTAGGAAACAAGCTTGTGTTCCTGGTTCTGTAAAAAGCAAAATGCAGTTTCTACTTCTACAGCTGAAGCGGAATATATTGCTGCTGGTAGTTGCTGTGCACAGATTTTATGGATGAAAAACCAACTGTTAGACTATGGTCTATAAGTGGACAGAATTCCTATTTTCTGTGATAACACAAGTGCAATTGCCATCACTAAAAATCCAGTACAACATTCAAGATTAAAGCACATAGACATCAAATACCACTTCATTAGGGAACATGTGATGAATGGTACTGTGGAACTTTATTTTGTTCCTAGCGAAAAGCAGCTTGCAGATATCTTTACCAAGCCACTTGATGAATCCACCTTCTCTAGGTTGGTAAGTGAGTTATGTATGCTTAATTATTCTTAAATCTTTTCAGATATTTTTGCAAGTTGAAATGCAGCCAGAAACTTAATTGATTTTTATATTTTAGATGAAATTTTGGCTAAGTTAAAATTTACATCTCCACGGATACTCATTATCCATTGAGTTTGATCTTCCGTCGAAATATAATTTCTTAATAAAAATCAGTTACTTCTATGGATTATTTTATACCCGACGGATAATTGTTTTATCCTCATCCGTCGAATTGCCTTCATCCTAGATGTTAAAAATACTGAACATTATCCATTGGATATACTTACAGTCTGTAAGTATGTCACGACGGATAATTGACAGAATTTTGACAGTTTATTTTATTTTAAACGGCTATTTTAGGCAATTTTGATTGTTTACTTTATTTTACTTTATTACTTTCGGTAGTTTATTTCTGAGATAGTATAAAAGTTAAATTCATTTTCATTCTTTTCTTTTATATTTCTCTACCGCAATTAACTACTCTCTTCTTCTTCAAAGCAAAACCCTCTCTGTTTTTGAAAGTTATCTTACTCTACAATTGCACCAGTAGTAAAAATCATGTCTTAGTCAGGATTTATCTATGAGAAGAACAATTTTGTGGCACTTGTGAACAAAGGGATTCCAGCATCTAGAGATTATCACAAAATTATGGATTTTGTGAAGGGATGCAAGCTTAATTATGCTATGCTAGAATCACCCACAATCTACTGTGAAGTTGTGGAGGAGATGTGGATAACTGCTGTTTATCAGGCCAATGACAAAACCATCACTCTCTCCATCAAAGGTAAGGAACACTACATTAACTGTGACATTATCAAAGCATGATTTAAAATTCCTGATAACACCACTACTAATACACACACAGATGTTGATATAGTTAATTTGCTTAACTTCATGGGCTATGCACTTCCTACTACTAAATTAAGTGAGATTAGGAGGCTATGTCTTAGGAAATACTAGAGTTTCTTGTGTGATGTAGTTACCAAAGTGTTTTCCGGTAAGATAAGTAACTTTGATTCTATCAATACTACTATGCTTAACATGCTTCTTACTGATAAGTACTTCAATTTTAGTGATGTTGTTATATTTGAGTTAGGATATAAGTTAGGAGAGGTTAATAAGAGATCTAAACATATCTATTATGCTAGATTCCTTATGATTATTGCTAACCATATCTGTGAAGATCTTGTAATTGAGAACCCAACCAACAAATTAGATTGTTGGGTTCAAGAGAGAAGGGTAATTGCAGACTTGAATATAGCTGATCACCACAAGGAGGTGCCCTTGGTTTATTATCCAATCATGGAGGGCCCTTAGGTAAGTGAGGTAAGCACCACTGTCTCTACTATTCCAACCTCACAAATTTCTTTGCCTTTGAATGTAGCTATAGAATCTGTGTCAATGACCCAACAGATGCCTACCCAAGCTACCAAAACAAAAACTTCAAAAACCAAAACAAAGAAAACCCCCTCTGGTTTCTCTCAAAAGAAACCAATTGCAAAATCTACCAAAACTAAAGAGGGGAGTGTGAAGGGTAGTGAGATAGGTGAGGGACGGGGTGAACATCAAAGAAACCCCAAGGATAAGGATGGAGAGGCAAGTGTACCTAAACCTAGCCACACCACAGTTTCTCAACAAACTGTGGTGATTAATAAGGAAATCAGCTCACTTCTAGTTTCATCCTCCCAAAAGGATGTCACTATTGAAACAAGCTCCCAACCGGGAGCACAGGCCAAGAGGGGAAGGGACACAAGCTCACCCCAAACTTATGCCAGAAAGAAGAGATCTAAAACCATTGCGGATGCACAGGGAACACACACAATGCAAACTAAAGCTAAAGACTCAGTCACCGCACCATCTCAAAGTCAATTTGATGTGACTCAAATAAATGTGGAGTCACAGCCAAAATCTTTAGTAATAGAAGCACCACAAACACCAAACTCTCCCACAAATTCTCTGGATGTGGATATGATCAACACATCAATTCCTCATTCCCCTTCTTTAACTCTGTTGGGGAAGCCAAAATCTAGTGCAAGTGAGCATCATCTTTTGGATGATTTGTTGGCTCACTTGCCAATTCTTTCAGGAACTATTGAGATATCTGTGCCCAAATTTTCATCAATCTGCACAGAGTCTACAATAGTATTCACTCCAAACTCATTCATTTCTTCTATTCCGATGGATATTATTCATCCTTCGGTTAGTGATTGTATCCCGACGGATGTGCCTAACAACAGTAATCCGTCGGCTAGCCAAACTATTATCCCGAAGGATGTTCGTAATCCGTCGGTACTCTCTACACACACTGAAATTTCAACAATTGTTACAAGTGTAGATGAGTTAGTAGTTGTACAATCACTCTTAGGACTGAGGGAAGGGAGTGAAATGAGTGAGAGGCTGGGTTGCTCCCAGGCAAAAGGAGAGGAAAGGAGTAAACTCATGCAGGCTATTTCTTCTATCCTGGAAAAAGAGAGTGAGAGGAGTTCCACCTTAGAAGGTGAAGGCGAGGGTGTGAAGGTGGTGAGCCAAGGGGAGCCCTTGATGTAAGAACATAGAGAAAATGATAGAAATACAATGGACATTATTGTTAGTGAGTCAATGAATGCCTATGATGCAGATAGAGAGAAACTATTTCAGCATGATCAAGTTGTCATAGATTTACATTTAATCATCTTGTTCCAGCATATCAACTTTTGGCTGGACAGGGTAATGAGAATGCAAAAAAGATGCTTAACTTGGTGCATACAACTGAATCAATGTAAAGAGCAAAGGATGCCATCACAGCCATGCCACCTAAAGCTGGTGATGATGTTGACTATGGTACTGGTGAGTCGGAAGACATCTTCGGAGATGAGGATGATGATGGAGAATCCATGGACATAGGGGGAGAAGCAGGCCCTAGCTCTAGATCAAACATTCCTCCTTGGGTGTTTTCAAAAGAGTGTGATGAGCAGTATTTCAAAACAACTCTTTTCCACATCATTCAATAGACACACAATGCTCTTCAAGTCACTACCAATGCAAGCACCAAGCAGCTTCTACAGGCACACTTCAATTCTCTACAACTACATCAAATTCAAGCCCTTCAACACAACCAAGATGTCACTTCATTCAAAACAGATATTGATCAAGTCAAGAAGGATGTCTCTGATAGATTGGATGCTAAATTTCCAGATACAACAGTGCTTGACATCAACAAACAGTTGAGGAAGAATTATAATCTTACCACCAGAGTGGATTCATTGGACACAAGACTGAGAGCAGTAGAAGCCTCTCTCACAGCTAATCATCTTCATCAAGCACAACAAACACCATTGTTCCAAAAGCTGGTGGATGCACAAACTTCCACCTCCACTCTACTTGATGATAACAAAAAGGGGGAGAAAGATCCAAACATCTTGGTTAATCAAGGAGAGCCAACCAGTGAGGGGGAGCATGTGATAAATGTTTAAATCAGTCAAGTAATAGTTCCAGAGATTATTTTTCCAAAGACACTAGTATTAAATAGTATTGATCTGATCCAAATAGCAGCCGCTAAAATTAATTCAAAGACAAATCCCAAGATGCTTGATGTTGCAGCTGTTGAGAAGGAACTAGATGAAAAATGGAAGAAGATTGATGCAGATATTCAGAAGAAATTTGGTCAGCTACAGAAACCAGACAAAACTTTTCATCACCATTCTCAAGTCAAGCAAATCTCAGTGAATGAAATGAGTCTAGGTAGCTTGGAAAAAGGGCAAACTTCATGCATCAAATCTCCAAAAGCCAATCTGATTTTGAAGCCAAAAAGGAACTATCCAAAGTCATCAGACAAGAATCCCTTGGATCTCATGTTTGAGACTCCAAAACCAGATGAAAAGAAGATGTTGGTAAGGTCCATAGCATTTTACAAAGATCCATCTGATTCGGTGCAAAAGAAGAGAATTGCCAAGATTTACAAGAATGGTAAGGAAATCTGTGTGGTGGCTAGACATCCTCAGTTTCTAGAAGCTAAGAAGGAAGAAAAAGAAAGGATCAAGCAAGAAAAGGAGCAGGCTGCCTTAGATGCTAAAAAGCTCAAACAAAAGAAGAAGCAAACTGCTATCTTGGCCAAACTTCAAGTTGTGAAGACTACAACTGAGATTTCTGAAAAACCACTTGTGATTACTGAAGCTCAGGATCAGCAAATACAAGATGAACCTCCACAAAAAAAAAAGAAAATTCAGATACAAACTATATTCCAAAAGGAAATTGGACTTCAGTGATGAGGAAATGGAAGACTACATTCCCAAACAGTCTACAACTTCAGCTCAAACATCCAAGCCCTCAATGGTACATGAGGAATTCAAGGCAAATCCAACAAAGAATTTTCATGGTGAACCTATAATTCCTAAGGAAGAGCCAATAAACTGGAAAAGTTTGGCAAATCCTGAGTTTAATTTACCTATCTTCAACAAGCCAAAGAAAACAAAGATAAGAGCAACCACGAAGGTCAAGCCTGTGACTCTTAGAACCAAGACCCTAACCAAATCTAAACCTACAGTCAACAAGGGAGATCTTTTATATATCTGTGACATCAAGGAGTTTTCAAATATAAACCTCTACTTGGATGAATTGGAAGAAGTAAGAGGGATTGATGCTTATTTCCTGAAAGACTGGTGTTTAAGTACAAGGGAGGGAAAGAAATCACATGGCCACTTCACAGGATTCTTCAAGAAAGCCAATCTATACTGATAAAGGTCTTCTCATCCTTCAAGAAAAACTTTGGCTTCAATGTAACTACAAGGAAATTGGTCCTAAAGAAGATAGAAGATCTAAGAAGTGATAAAGCCAAGAATGCACTTCCAAGAACTCTAACAATTCCCTTCACAGGAAGAAGAGTGCATTTGAGGCCTTATTGGCTGATGGAATTCATGGACAACAAGGGTGTTAGAAGATTCTTCAGACTGGATGACCAATTGAGTATCTCTAGCAATGAGACTCTATTGGAAATGAAAGAAAAGTTGGATCTATCTGAAGCTGAAGATTCTTGGCCTTATTGGTGTTAGAAGATTCTTCCACAGTTAAACTTGATAATCAAATAGAAGAGAATGACATGAAGCTTGGGAAGAAATCCAGACAATCAAGGAAGTAGAAATCATCAGCTCAGACTAGAGGAGCACCTTGATAATGGTTGTGAGAACTCTTTATACACTTTGCTTTACTCAATTTTCAAGAAACTTGTAGCAGTTGTCAGTTTTATCTATATCTTTTAATCAGTATATTTAGGGTGTTTTGTTATCATCAAGTTTCTATTAATTTATGTCTACAATTCCAGTAGACATAAATTGGGGGAGATTATTAGAAATATGTTGTCAAATTGATGATAAGTTAAACAAAACACCTTAGTAGATTTGACTTAGTGAATTTAGTAGCTCTCAATGGATGATCTAATATAGTCCCGACGGATGAACTTTATAGTCCCGACGGATGACAATTTGACATCCATCGAGATTGTAGCTTATGTAACAAATAAGTAATGTAGCACATTTCCGCAAACAACATGTATTAGTCTAGTAGATTGTGTAGGGTTCTCCAAGTCATGTTGACTACTAGAGTGATATGCAGAATAGGTTTACTAATTGTAAATATGAGATGTCTTGTAATTCTGTATAAGTGAAATAGAGTCAAGTAACAGTATAGGTTGACTAATTGTAAATATGAGATGTCTTGTAATTCTGTATAAGTGAAATAGAGTCAAGTAACAGATAGACTCCCGAAGGATGATCTACAAGGCTCCCGACGGATGATCAACATATTCCCGACGGATGTTCAACTTACTCCCGACGGATGGTCACATTCAAAATAGCTGTTGATAGTGACAACACAGTCACATGCGTCGAGTGTTTGTAAAACCAATGTGGCAGCCTGTTAAGCAGGATTTTGAGAACAAAGAAGCATTACTATTTCCATGCTAATGTGAAGATATTCAAAGATGCTGGAATAGAGTAATGAAGCAGCATGGAGTTAGACTAGATATAGTTTTGTTTTATTATCTTGTCTTACTGTCATGTAACTTGGTGATATATAAACCAAGTGTAGCAAGTATAACATTTAACTAAGCAAGCTCATTTTCAGAGAAACATATCAAGCTGTATTCTGTAAGAATTTCTGTGTAGTTTTGTTTGTTCAACTTATAAAGCAGCTGTGAGCTATTCAAGGCTTCACAGAGTACTCAATCTGATATATATATATATATATATATATATTTGGTGGATACTTTCAAATCCACCAGAAAGTTTTAAAGCTTTTGTTTTATTACTTAGTATTTTGATTTCTATCACTCTTTCATTCCGTACTATTGCAAATCAAACACTGTTATATATATATATATATTAAGTTAGAACAATTTTAAAATCTCAAAAAGTAGCCAGAATTACATTCAACCCCCTTCTGTAAATCTTGTTATATTGTTAGGGAATAACACTCTATCAGACCCTAATTGGATAATATTTATGCAAGAAGAGTTGAATCAGTTTGAAAGAAATAAAGTTTGGGAATTGGTTCCTGTACCAAAAAACTGAAGCATTATTGGAAAATAATGGGTGTACAAAAATAAAATGGATGGAAATGGAATTGTTACATGAAACAAAGCAAGACTGGCTGCCAAAGGCTACTCACAAAAAGAAGGAATCATTTATGATGAAGCTTTGCTCTAGTTGCAATGCTTGAAGCAATAAGATTTTTCCTGGCATTTGCTGCATATTCTAATTTCAAGGTGTATCAAATGGATGTGAAAATTGCATTCTTTAATGGTAATTTGGAAGAAGAAGTCTAAGTGCAACAGCCACCTGGCTTTGAAGATCCATAACTTTTAAACTTTTTTTACAAACTTTTAAAGGCTCTTTATGGATTGAAGCAAGGTCCAAGAGCATGGTATGACACTCTATCAGAATTTCTACTCAAACATGGATTCAGTAGAGATATAATTGACAAGACTCTGTTCTAAAAGAAATATGGTGATGACATCATCCTAGTTCAAATTTTTGTGGATGATATCATTTTTGGTTCTACTAATGAAAAGTTATGTCAAAGATTCTCAAAACTCATGCAGAGTGAAAATTAGATGAGCATGATGGGAGAACTAAGTTACTTTTTTGGCCTTCAAGTTAGCCAAAGAAGTGATGGAATCTTTATTAGTTAAACCAAGTATGTCAAAGATCTTTTGAAGAAATTTTGGAATGGTGGACTGCTTACTTACATCAACTCTTATTTCTACAGCTACCAAGTTGGATGAAGATAAGAAAGGAAAAAGTGTAGACATAACAAGTTGTAGGGGAATGTTTGGATATGTGCTCTACTTAACTGTAAGTAGACCATACATCATATTTTCCACATGTCTGTGTGCTAGCTTACAAGAAAATCCTAAAGAATCACACTTAATGGTTGTCAAGAGGATTTCATATATTTGAAAGGAACCCCAAACTTGGGATTGTGGTATCCTAAGGGAACTGTTTTTGAAGTTGTTGGATACACAGATGCAGATTTTGTTGGATGTAGGGTAGACGGAAAAAGTACAAGTGGAACCTGTCAATTCCTTTATTAAAGACTTGTATCATGGTATAGTAAGAAACAATAATCTATGTCAATTCCATGACTAAAGCTGAATATATAGCTGCTGGAAGTTGTTGTTCTCAAGTGCTTTTCATCAAAAATCTATAGATGGCCTATCGCCTAGTGTTGCACATGTTATGCAAGACATGCCTGTATAATAACAAGACTGTCACATTGACAACCCTAAAATTTAGTTGTATGGTAGTCTAAATCTGTATTATGTATTATATTTCTTGAGTCTGTAAAAAGGGCAGAAGATTAGACTGGAGTATTTTTCCGTAAACAGTTTCAAGCCTAAGAAATAAACTCTGGAATAAGAACAAGTAAAGATCATGCCTCAGAGAAAAGATGTAGAAGCTTGGACTTGAATAAATCTATTTTATGAAAAATGTTTTAAGTCAAGATATCGACAATCACATATCAAGTTATATCGAGAAGTCATTCGAGAACTCCAAAATGACTTACCGAGAATTCCAAAATGGCTTATAGAGAAGTCTCAGAGATATCGACAAGTCAAATGAAGATGTGAAGATTGGAGATATCGACAAGTCATTTCTGCATGTAGAGAACTCGGAGATATCGAGAAGTCAAATGAAGTTGTGAAGATTGGAGATATCGACAAGTCGATTTCTCATTAGAGATCTCAGAGATATCGACAAGTCAAAATGTATATAGAAATCTTAGAAATATTGACAAGTCATTTCTACATTTAGAGATCTAGAGACCTCGACAAGTCAAGTACACTTATAGAGAACTCAGAGACCTCGACAAGCCAAATACACTTTTAGAGAACTCAGAGATATCGATAAGCCATTATATTTATGAAGATGTCACTTTTCTATAGGAAAAACTGGAGATCTCGACATGAACCTCAAATACAGTAATACAGAGAAGTTGCATATTCAAAATTATCAATCAACAAATGATCTATTCAGTTAGATTAGAAAGTCTATAAAAGCAGCTTGAAGAGTACAAGATCAAGGGCCAAGATTAACTGACAAAGGATGGGCATAGACCTACAAGAGTAGCAAAGATTTATTAAGCCAAAATAGAAATAATCATAGATAGCTTAGAAAAGGGTTTAGTACATCTTAGTGCATGTTGTGTACACTCGTGTTTACTAATCTATAAAGTAAACACAGGTCCTTTGTTTTAGAAATAACAAAACAGATCTAAATTTTCTTATACTCTCTTAGGGAAAAAGATGAGTTCTTATTTTTTTAAGAACACAAAATTTGTAGCAAGAAAAACTTAATAAATACAAATTAGGTGAGTTGAAATATTATGCTTGTTGTTCTAATTCTGCTAACACAATATCTCTGCAATTAAACTGCTTTGTTCATGATTATCGAAACAAGTTTTAAAAAGGCTAAAAATCAAGAAAAAACATTCACCCTCCCTCTGTATTGTACTCAATAGCTAACAAGTGAAATCGGAGCAAAATCTAAAAGTAAACAGATAAAGATATTTGAATTATGAGTGCAGAAAAGATAAGTAGCATCAAGATACCAGCCTTTGATAAATTAACTATACACTTTAGAAAAAGAAGATGTTGTTGTTCATAAGGATGACTGTGACGCCCCAAAATCCGAAGTCAGGAATCTCGGAGGTTACGCCATCTAAACTACTACAACCACATAACTCACACTACAATATATAAATATTCACGTTTCACGACCCCACACTCATCACACATAAACACAATTACAGGTTATTGTCTTGGAAACGAACCATTCATAACTAGAGTAATTCAACCATCAAGTGATAATTATTACAACCCAAAAGTGATTAAGTCTTACAGGGGAGTAACCTTTAAGTAAGGCTAGTCCGTCGAACAAATATACGTTTCTTGTTTATTACCTTACATAAGTCATACTTATAATAAGCCGAACTAAAAACAACTGAAAACTAATCCAGCTTATTCGGACTACCTGTGGTACAGCACCAAACAATCTACGGAATAGCTGGCCATTTCCTACCCGTTTCCTGGCTGTGGTTCTCATGGCAGGCATCTTGATTCACTGTTGTGTTGTGTCAATTTAAAAAAACAAGTGTGAGCTATAATGCCCAGCATAATAATGTACAGTATGTAAATGACTATATGATAACTTACGTAAAACATCATATATGATAGTTATGTTTTATTCGAAATTAGTTTTCCTTGGTGATACAAATCTTTTTATTAAAACAATTCTTTAATGGATTTTATTATCCTGCGAATACCCTAAAAGTAAACCCAGCACCTAGGCTTGGGTTACGGTATTGCATCACAATTCCAGTTGGAAGAATTAGGACATTCGTTGGAGCCACCGCATACGATGATCAATTATACTGTGATAAAAGTAACCTTTTCTACTAGTAAAAGGACGACACCTTCTTATCTCGATTATCACCTTTGCCGCATACGGGCTATGTGTCCTCATTTCGGGTATACACACACTTCACAGGTCCTTAGATACATATTGTACCATCTTCTACGGTACCAGTAGTCTATCCAATACACGAAGTACTTGGATCCTACCCCTCCCTTGTCCTTTAGGAAATCCTATCATATCTCGAGAACTCGAACCACATCGAAGTTCCCCCAAGCATTTTGCTTGTTAATAGGCATAGCTTTACTTTATATATATATATATATATGTACTTCCGAAAGTTTTCGGAGGAAGTACTAAGGATGTGAGTTGACCGTTGTCAACAGATAATTAAATAAGGGGGAAAAGTTTCTCCTTGAAACTATATTCAAAATAGTAAATAAGTCGGGATAATATCCTCCGACGATCTAAAATTATTCGAATGATTTTCCGAAAATCAGAAGGTATTTTAAATCAGGTTATATGATTTTAAACCATAAATAAACCCTTTAATAAATATTTATTAATTAAATGATAATCAATAAATAATTAAACCTCGAATGAGTTTACTCTTTAAAAGAATATTTAACATAATATTCCTCAACTAGTTTATGTCTACGCAATTAATAATCTTTAATGTTTCATCGGGTTTGAAATAAATAATCGTTGGAGTATACTTCTCCCATAATAAAGGAAT
This sequence comes from Apium graveolens, assembly GCF_009905375.1. Classification (NCBI taxonomy): domain Eukaryota; kingdom Viridiplantae; phylum Streptophyta; class Magnoliopsida; order Apiales; family Apiaceae; genus Apium; species Apium graveolens. The sequence continues at coordinate 96,375,083 of NC_133655.1, read as the reverse complement.
AGGTGTATAATATTTATTATTCGAACAATAAAATATAGTTGAGGGAATATGATCGTTGGAAAATCATTTTAATAAAAGTTTGAGGCATTTTAATGTTTCGTAAGTGGACGTTGAGTCCCTTTAAAACGTACTATTATGGACTTGTAATCGTCCTATAATATCACCGTAATGATTCCCGGGTTTTTATCTTAAAATCCCGACCGACTCTCCGCCTTATAATCATATGTCACGCTTAAAGCGAAATTAAATATATATACTTATCGTAAAACATCGCTATATTTTGCGAAAATTTCAATTACTATGTATCATGGAAAGCATGGTATTTATGCAATGATAATAAAATAATCCTTTCACAACACAACAGTAAAATGGAGTTGGGTTCGTAAACTTGTCTGGGTATCTCGAGGTGGAGGATGCTCTAGGTTCCGCTCGGAAATCTATTAATCATAAACACAATTCGTAAGGTCCCGCTCTAATTTACGGTGACTCGCATTCATGTGCTACTTATTATGTACCCTCTCAACTTGTACTACCCTTATTATTCCTTTAAGTCCTTATTCACATCATGGTCGCTTCATTTCTCTAAGTACCTTAGGTTCATTCTCATTATCTTAGGTTGTTTCTAGGAAATGGGATTGGTGATATCTTATATTGATTTGATATCCTCCTAGTTTGAATCCTAGGTTTATTCCTTGTTGCAAATCTCGGGGACAAATCCAAGTAGCTTGCTAGTTTACAAGCTAAACTACATGTGCTAGCTTCCTTAGCACACTATTTGGCTAGCTTGCTTGATCATCCTAAGTTTATCTCACTATTTGATAAAGTAACCATGGTTACTTTCTTACCATGGTCAGTTAGTGCATTACATTTATTTAATCGTTTACGCATTCGCTCCGTCGCTTAAGCGTTTTCGTAATACTTACTCATAAATGGTTCGCGACGTAATTCCTTTCGTATTTATTCCTTATATTTTGAATTATCATACTTGAATATAAATTCGTAGGGTTTTAATCTTGTAATTATATTATGATTCCCGTAATCCTCGATGAGTCGTAAATACGGTCATTTTTCAAAGTTCATTTTCTTCGAAAACTAATAGCGTTTACATACACTCATTTGCTACGTATAATCATAATATCAACTCCGAAACTCATTTTCTCATGCACTACAAAGTGTGGGCTCAAAAGTTTTTCCCGTCCGTCAAGGTTACTATTCATTAACGTTTTACAAGGTCTCAAAAATTCGAGTTATTACAATGACCAACCCATTGTACATCCAGATTCTCAAGAATGGCTCTTTTACTCCCATGGAAAGGGTTGATGAATCTACTGATAGAGATTTGGTCATTCCAGCTCATTTTTCCCCTAAAGACCCCTCAACATACACTGAATTTGAAAAGGAGAAAGTATCCCTAGATAGTGGCCTGCAATTAATTCTGATAGAGTCACTTGACAATGTTATGTACAGTAATATTGTCAACTATGACATAGCCAAACAGATTTGAGAGAAGATTGAGATTTTATGTGAGGTTACAGAGGAAGTTAGATCAAATAAAAGGAGGATACTGGTGTCTCAGTACGAGAGTTTCATGGAAAAGCCTAAAGAAGGAATTACTGAAGTTTTTGAAAGGTTTAACAAATTGATAAATGACTTGCAACTTCATGATAGGTATTATGAAGCTGAGGAGGTGAACCTAAGGTTCTTTCTAGCTCTTCCTGACCACCTCAAACAGAAAATATTAGTTATTAGAGAAGGAAGAGACTGGAGCAGAATGAGACTGGAAGTGTTATATGGGATCTTGAAAACTTATAAGCTTGAAATGTTGCAAAAAAAAGTCATGAAAGGTAAACCAAGGACATGTGGTTGATGGTTACAGTGCCATGGTAGTTAATGACAATGAAGCAAGTGAAGATGAACAAGATGCTCAAGCTCCAGTTAGTCATGCTGTGGAGCAAAAGAACAAAGGACCTCAGAAACAAGTTATTTTGGAGCTAGAGGAAGATGAATTCTACACCCTTGATGAGCTAGATGAAATGGACCAATCCATGGCTTACTTGGCTAGAAAATATTTTAACATTAGGGTAAAAAAACCAAGGTTTTTCAAGAATAAGGGACAGACTTCCAACAACAACAATTGGAAACTAAAAGCTCATTATAACTCAACTAGCAAAGGTGGCTACAAAACTGGATCTGTTGACGTATCAAAGATAAGGTGCTTCAACTGTGATAAGTTGGGTCACTTTGCTACTGAGTGCAGGAAGCCAAAGAAAGTGAAGAAGGATAAAGCCTATTTGGAATTAAAGGCAAAGTATGAAGCTCTCTTGAAGAAATAGCAAGGAAAGGCTTACATAGCTGAAGGCAAGAGTTGGGATGATGTTGATGATGAAGATGAGAATGAAGAATTTGGAAACTATGCACTAATGGATGTTGAGTAAGGAGAATCATCCTCATGAAAATCACAGGTACCAACTCTAACTACCATTGATTTAAATACAAGCCAATATAAAGAAACTATTGAAAAGATGAGTGTAGAGATGTTTCATATACACATAAGCATAATGGCGGCTACTGAGGAAGTGAGTAGGATGTCAAAGATAAATCAAAAGCTTGAGATTGAGAAGCAAGATTTGGAACTACAGCTTGTTGACCTTAAAATTGTCAAGAAAGAAAATGAATATTTAAAGAACAAACTGAAGTGTGTAAGTGCAATTGAAGCTGTGTTGAGGGAAAAGCTAGAAAAGAATGACATGAAACTAAAGTCATTCGGGAATGCATCTCAGTTGGTTCGACAGTATCATGAGAAGAACAAACCATGTGCTAATATAGCTATTGGTTTGGACTATGATGCCTTGAACAACAATAAGAAGAATGAAGGTGATTAAGAAAAAGCAATTGCAAATTAGGATGTCCCAGCTATGCTGAGAAAAGTTGATGCACCTTTGTTCAAGGCATGTGAAGTCAATTTTAGTAAAGAAGAGTTGGTGATCAAGTAAGATCTTGCATATGAAGACAATGAGAAAAAATACACACAAACAACTCTAACTCCTAAAATTGAAATAAAGCCCATGGTAAATCAAGTTTCTGAGAAGCCAATCAAGGAAATCAAGACTGAGAATGCAGGAAAGAAAAAGAAGAATAGGAATGAGAAAATGGGAGTGAACAAGAGCAACAACATTGTATTTGTTGCAGATGCTCCCATGAAATAATATCAAAAGTGTGGCTCTACAAGTCATCTAACTCACCTTCGTAAAAAGGCTGTTAGTGAGCCAAAAGTAAGAGCATGCAAATATAATAAAGCAAAGGCTGAAGACCCATATTCCTTCTGTGACAAATTTGATTGCATTCCTTGCAACATGAAAGTAATGACAAGCTGTCATAGGCTGAGAATGAATCTCAAAGAGACAAAAACCCAGTCTACAGCCAATAATGAAATTGCAAATCAACATTTGAACACTTTTCTTTTTGAATCATCATATTCTACTTATGCAAATTTTGTTAACAAGAAGAAAGTACCTAACACTTCTTGGGTAGCTAAACACACTTAATCCTCATTGTGTGCAGAGCATAGAGAATAAGTTCATATGGATCATAGACAATGGATGTTCCAGGAATATGACAGGTGATAAAGCCCTACTATCACTTTGAGAAAATGCCTGGCCCATTGGTGATTTTTGGAGATAACAACAAAGGATTCACAATAGAATATAGCAAGTTAGTTTCTGGAAATATTATCATTGAAAATTTAGCACTGGTAGCTGGTCTTGAGGTGAATCTCCTGAGTGTCAGTCAATTCACAGATAGAGGATTGAATGTTTCATTTGAAAAAGGAGAATGCTCAATAATCAGCAAAAAAATTGGTGAAGTTTCTCTAAAAGGAGAAAAAAAGAGAAGCTTGTTTGTTGCAAATTTATACCAGCAAATAAGGATGGAATATGTTGCTTCTACACCAAAGCATCTATTGAGAAAAGCAAGTTGTGGCACAAGAAGCTCTCTCACCTGAATTACAAAGCAATCAATACCTTGGTTAAAAAGGAGTTAGTGAGAGACATGCCAAATCTGGAGTTTGCTCAAGATGAATTTTGTGAGGCTTGTCAAAAAGGCAAAATGAAAAGGTCTAGTCACAAAAGAAAAACTGTGAATTCTATAGTTGCACCTTTGCAACTTATTCACATGGACCTGTTTCGACCAGTTAATGTTTTATCAATTTCAAGGAAGAAATATGCACTTGTGATGGTGGATGACTACTCAAGGTACACATGGATAGATTTTATGCATTCTAAGGATGAAACTCCACACGTCATTATTGAACACATCAAGAAGACTGAGAAGCAGGCTGAAAATCAAAATTGTGTGAAGAGATTAAGGAGTGATAATGGCACAGAATCCAGAAATGTAATCTTAGCTGAATTCTGCAAAGACAAGGGTATTGTTCAAGAATTCTCAACAACTAGAACACCTCATAAAAATGGGGTAGTTGAAAGGAAGAACAAAACTTTGGTTGAGGCTTCTAGAACAATGCTGCAAGATGCCAATTCACCAACATGTTTTTGGGAAGAAGCTGTCAACATTGCATGCTACACTCAAAACATATATCTCGTCAACAAAAATCTTGACAAATCACCCTACTCAATCCTATAAAAAAGGAAGCCTATTATTAAGCATCAGCATGTGTTTCGAAGCAAGTGTTATGTTCTAAAAGACAACTCTGAATATGCGGGAAAATTTAACTCTAAGGTTTTTGAAACAATTTTTATGGGATATTCATTGGAGAGAACTGCCTACAGAGTTTATGTGCTTGAACAAAAGAAAATTATGGAATGCACAGATGTGACTTTTGATGATGACAAGTGTCCAGGCTTGGAGTGCCTTAATGAAAATGAAGCTGAAACCCTTAAGTTTGAAAATCTCAACATTAATAGTGATACTGAAGATGAAGCTGAAGTCAACGCAAGCAACAAAATGAATGAAGAGTCAATAGAACAAGTGAATCATGAGAATGGAAGCACATCTCACACACCTGAATTTGATGGAACAAACTCAGGGGGAGAAAGAGGAGAAAGTTATGCATGTCATGCCAATTGATAAAGAAAATGCAGAAAATTTAAGTCAACAAACTCATACCAGAAAATGGGATAGGAGTCCCACAAGAGAAGCAATTATTGATGATCCAAATACTGGAGTGAGGACTAGAAGTGCAACTTCTAATGAATGTCTACATGCATGATTTTTTCATAAATTGAGCCAAAAAAACTGAGGAAGCTCTACTTGATCCTAACTGGATATCTGTTATACAAGAAGAGCTAAATCAGTTTGACAGAAACAAAGCTTAGAAGTTGGTTTGTGCACCAAAGAACAGAAGTATAATTGGAACAAAGTGTGTGTACAGGAACAAAATGGTTGAAAATAGAATTCTAACGAGAAATAAATTAAGTTTGGTTGCAAAAGGCTACTCACAGGAAGAATGAATTGATTATGATGAAACTTTTAATCCAGTTGCAAGACTTGAAGTAATAAGGATCTTTCTTGCCTTTTCTTCACACTCAAACTTTAAAGTGTATCAAATTAATGTAAAGAGTGCATTCCTAAATGGTGAGTTGGAAGAAGAGGTTTACGTGCAACAGCCACCTGGCTTTGAAGATCCAGAATTTCCAGATGTTGTCTACCAATTTCTCAAGACTCTCTATGAACTAAAGCAAGCACCTAGAGCTTGGTATGACACATTATCAGAATTTTTGCTTAAACATGGATTTACTAGAGGAACAATTGACAAGACTCCATTCGACAAGCAACATGGTGGTGATATGATCCTAGTTCAAATTTATGTGGATGATATCATTTTTGGTTCTATTAATGAAAAACTATGTCAAAGATTCTCAAGACTCATACAGAGTGAATATAAAATGAGCATGATGGGAGAATTAAGTTACTTTCTTGGACTTCAAGTCAGTCAAAGAAGTGATGGAATTTTCATCAGCCAAACCAAGTATGTTAAATATTCATTGAAGAACTTTGGAGTGGTTGATTGTTCACTTGTATCAACACCTATGTCTACAGCTACAAAGTTGGATGAAGCTAAGAAAGGAAAAAGTGTAGACATTTCAGGTTATAGAGGAATGATTGGATCTTTGTTGTATTTGACTGCTAGGAGACCAGACATTATGTTTGCAACATGTCTGTGTGGAAGATTTCAATCCAATCTAAACATTTGATGGTTGTGAAGAGAATTTTCAGATAATTGAAGGGAACACCAAACTTGGGATTGTGGTATCCTAAGGGAATTGGATTTGAAGCTGTTGGATACACGGATGCAGATTTTGCTGGATGCAAGGTTAACAAAAAGAGCACTAGTGGAAGCTGTCAATTTCTTGGATAAAGACTTGTATCCTGGTATAATAAGAAATAACAATCTGTGTCAACTTCCACAGCTGAGGTTGAATACATATCTGCTGAAAATTGTTGTGCTCAAGTGCTTTGGATTAGAAATCAGCTAATGGACTATGGCCTGGTGTTACACAAAATTCCAATTATGTGTGACAATACTAGTACTATATCTATTGTTGCTAATCCAATTATTAATTCTAAAACAAAGCACATTGATGTAAGGTATCATTTTATTAGAGAACATGATGCAATTGGTACTATTGAGCTTATTTTTGTTCCAACAGAAAAATATTTAGATGACATTTTCACTAAACCCTTGGATGAAGCAACTTTCACTTGATTTGTTGGTGAAATTGGAATGTTAAATTCTTCATCCTAAAGGAAAGAACTCAGCTAATATGTTGCAGTAGATTAATTTCTAGTGAATTAAAAATAATTTGATTTAATTGGAAATTAACTGGAATATGAGTTATAAATATTTCAGAACTCTCTATATATTTATTTTTCAAAATACAAATTTATCTTGGATTTTTTCAAATTCTGAGAAAACTGTCTAAATGTTAATTTACATTTTCAATATGTGAACTTAACATAAGACAGAACCAAAAAGAATAAAAGTATATAGAGAACTGAGTTCTCGATAAGTCTAACTGACTTCTCGTCAAGTTATTTTGAGACTTCTCAAAAGAGTTCTCGATAAGTCATTTTCTTGACTTCTCGAAGGACTTGTCGACAAGCCTTATTATGACTTCTCGATAAGTCATTGTAGAGATCTTGATGTATGTTCATTCAAAGAGTTCTCTACAAGTATATATTTTAGACTTTTCGACAACTTGAGACTGAGATAATTTAATTTAATAAATTATTTTAGTAAAATACTTTTGATATAAAATCATTCTAATTTTATTTTTGATTATTCAAATAAAAATGGAAAAATTCAGTCCATTCAGGACAAACTAGGTATTTATTTGACATCTCGATAAGTCACTATCTAGTTCTCGATAAGAGTCAGGATAGTGATATATCGATATGTATCTATTCTCACACGTGATTTCTTGATAACCAAATGCCAAATGTATATTTCTACTTCTCGATAAGTCATTTACCTTTTTCTATAAATACCCAGACATCTAGACATAACCCCTCTTTACACTTTCGAGATCTCAAGTGACCTAACTTTTGTAAATCTTAACCGTTCTCTCTCACTTCAAACTCTTTTTCTCTCAAATCTCTTACCCACTCAAATTCAAACACTTCAAATGGAATCCAAAAATGTTAGAGTTGTTATCCCTAATGATGGAACCAACTAACTGGCTTTCACAGATGCTAACCAAGCTCCTGATAGTTTCAAGAGGTTTGTCAAGTTTCTATTTGAGACATACTTTGCAGGTGCTCTAATTGTAAATCCAATTCTATATTTGGATATTCTCAATGATTTCTAGAACTCATCTGTGTTCAGGACAGTTGTGCATGAGAACCAATCTGTATCCATGGTGGTTAACTTCTCAATTCAAGGCCAACAAGTAGAATTTACTAAGAATAATGTCAACCTGGCTTTGGGAATTCCTGCTGAAAACTTGGTGGAGGTGCCTACTCAACAAGAACTAGTTGAATTCATGGACTTCATCAATTACAGTGAAAGGATCAACCTTGGCAGCTTGAACAAGAAGCATTTGAAGAGGGAATGGTCATTCCTGTTTGATTCCTAGTGAGAGCTTTCACTTGCAGGAAGACAGGCTATGGCAATATCTCAAGTGTGGTCGAGAAGGTGGTGTTTGGCTCAACAAACACATTAATGTGGGGCTCTTAATTCTGGAGGAACTCAACACAAGATTCACCATTTCTTTGGCCACTAGAGGTAAGGAAATTTTCTTTTCTAGATTTATAATGTCTACTTTAAATCATAAAGTTCAAGACATTTATTTACTTAATGGTATAGATAGAACAAAGATAGGAAATTGTAAAAAGTTGTCCAAAATACTATTTGGCTAAGTTATTACAAAGAATAAGATACCTATAATTCTTAGAATCACTCCATTTATGTTGGAGAGATTAAGGACTTACCCTTACCCTATGCCTGATATGAGGTCTACAATAACATCTAGTACAGTTATGGCTCTTGTGCCTATGGAAGAACAAATACATGAACACCAACAGGGGCCTTCCCAAACTGAGACCCTTCATTCTCTACCAATAGAAGCTAGGAAACCAACCACTTCATCCTCTCAAAAGGGTTAGGTGAGTAAAAAGAAGAGAAAGCAGGAACCCTTGACTGTTATCAATGAGAGTTGTGAGGATCAAATACCAGTAGAGTCTAACATGGTCAAGAAACTAAAGAAGACTAAGAAAGAAAGTTGTCCACTCAATTGTCCACCTCCGCATCTTCTCAAAAGGATGTAGTTGTAAAAGAGGGATTAAAACAGACTCTAGAGGCATCCTCTCAACAGGGTGTCTCTATTGAACAAAGCACTTTCCCTAGGGCATCTTGTAAAGAGTCTGCACCACAACCTGAGCACACTCAAGTTTATGAAAGAGGAAATAAGAATGGCACACACTGAGAGCACATCTTTTGGAGCTCCCTCTTCCATTCAGGGAGGCTACCGACACTCAATTCTCAAATCACAAATCTTATCTCTCAAATTTCTTCTACTTATAATGAAACACTTGAATCCAATTCTCAAGTGTTATCAAAATCAAGTGACACAGTTCAAGAGACTGTGCTCACCACCCAGAAACCACATTCAGTTGGGGAGAGGCTATACTCAGGGGTAAACCTTAATGACGCCAACAAAAATACAGGGGTTTCATCAGTTTTTACTGAAGACCTTGTGGTAGTGCCAAATGCACCTTCATGTACAAATAAAATTCACAGATTGAAAGGTTTAATGGTAGTACTCCTGAGGGGGAGCTATCTAAATCCTCTCAAATTTAATTGGAGGTTCCTCATGTAGGGACAACTTCCCTCAAAACCTTGGCTGAAATTACTTTGTCAATTGAAGCTAGGAGACCAATTGTCAATGAACCAACTATTGGGGAGACAAGTCAAGCATGTTCAAGTGTCATTTCTTTGCAAGAAGAACAAGGGTTTGAGGTCATGGTACATGACAGTAACCTGGTCAAATCCCCTCCATTTCAAATGGAGGTTGTCATTACTGGTGAATAACACACTATCACAACCACAGTTTCTACTATGAGTTCAATTGTAATTCCAATCACAGGGTTACCTACCTCTTCACAACCCTCCACCTTAAACCAAAAAAACATCCCCTCTACATCCAACCCTACTCAACAACCTTCACACCTCATCTCATAGTGGCTGCAGGATGCTTAAACTGAGCCAGTCATCATGAATGATCTTTTTGTGGACCAACTCTCTGGCCTTGCAAACATTACCCAACAGCTACTCACAACTGACATGTCCAATCAGGACTATCAGGCTATCGTGTTGTCATACAAAACAGATGTTGAAGAACAACAACAGAAGATTATTAATGAAGCTGAGCAAGATGGGAATGTGGATGCTTGGCTAGATAAAGATTTCAGCTTGGAAATGGATGAGGTTTTGGCTAGGTTTAGAGAAGAGTATGTCACTATCCTAGAAAGAAATGCCAAGACTTTCAGTCCACAGAAAGTTTATGATGCTATTACAGAAGTCTACAAGGCACAGATCAAAGCTTTTCACCTTATTAGAAAAGCACTACAACAGACTCTGAATAGTTATCAAGATAGAATCAGGAGATTGATGAAAGATAAATTGGATGACCTTGTGCCAACCCAAGTAGAAACCAAAAACAAGTTCAACAAATTTGCTGACCAAATAGCCAAGTTTGATGTGACCAGTATAAAGCCCAACATTAAGAACTTAAAGCAATCATTTCTGGCTCTTCATAAAGTTGTCCAAAATCAAATCACAAATAATAATGACACAAGGATCAAATTGGATCAACTCCACCAAGCAAGATATGAAACCTCAGCTCTTTTGATGGAGGGAATCAGGGAATCTATTCAAGCGATACTTGGTGCTTCTCCTTCATCAAGCTCACAACAACCAATCTCCATCTCAATAAATCTCCAAATTCAGTCTCTTCAACAACAAGTCTAAAATTTTCAATCCTCAAATGATTCACTCACAGCTCAGGTCACAGCTCTCACTACTCTAGTGCAGAGTCAACAAAATGATATAAGGACCATAGTAAGCTCCCACAGACATCTCCAAATGCAGAATTATGTTTCTTTGGGAGCTATTATGGGTGCCTTGAATGTTCCACTACCTGCTACCTGAAGCTGTTAGACCAGAAATTTTAACTCCTCTACTCATTCCTGCTACCCAGACTAAGGGAGAGATGGAAGCTAGAATTCAACAATCTAAAGAAGCTAGAAAATCTACATCCCACTCTGGTCAAATATCTACATAAATGAAAATTTCTCAAGATGTTGGAAAAGACAGACTCTAAAAAGTTGCAGCAGGACCCTGTTAAGACAAAGAGTTCAATGAGCTATTAATGGTGCTTCGAGCCTCTCTTCACAAAAATTACATCACTTATAAGAGAGCTTTGGCCAACAACATCAATTTTCTGAGAGTGGTGATTGTAAAGGTTGACAGCTTTCTGGAAAAAAGGATAGTGGTCAATGTAAATGATTATGGTTTGGACAGCTGTCTACAGGTGTCTCTCTCAAATCTTCAAATAATGAGAGCATCTGAGCTGGATGTAATAATTGATAGAGTTAATCCAATCATTCCAAAGGACACCCGATTGCTTAATGAACTCAAGAAAGCTCTAATAGCTGCTTTTCCTAAAGCCTATCTTCATCCAAGAAAGGAAGTGGCCTACATCTGTCCACAAACCAAAAAATGCAAGTATTTCACAATTCCCAAGAACTGTGTTAAGGGTAATCCAAAACTAATCATGACATTGGAAACTGACCTAAAGAGAAAGAAGAACAAGATTGTCGAAGATGAGGAAGTTATCAGGATTTTGGGAAGATACTTGCAGAATGCTGAGACCATGTTGCCAACTACTCAATTCAACACAAGAGATGACAAGGATGATGATGAGTAGAAGAATGATAAGCAAAAACCTTCTGGCTCAAATCCAAGTCAATCCACCAAGGCAACTAGCAGCAAAGTAGAAGAAAAGAAGCAGGATGAAAAAAAGAGGGATGGTAGGAAGAGGGGAGATGATAATAGAAGAATGAGAAGGGGAGAAGAAGAAGGAACCAAGAAACATGTCCAACAAATGCAAATCTTACAAACTCAAACCATCAAGCTTAGCCAAACACTATCTCAACGAAACCTACTTCAAAAGCCTAAATATTTATATAAACAAACTGCAAACACCCTAATCAAAATACCAATCAGATCCAGTCATGTCACATTAAAGAAAATCACAAATCTACCTTCATTCAAGCCTCCAAACATAACTCACTTCAAGACTATTGGAAGAAAACCAAGGAAAATGCAAGCTAGTGCTGGGGTTATCTGGAACCGTTTCAATCAAACTGACTTTCTGCCTTTATACATGTGCATTACATATGATGAATTTTTCTAATAACTATCTGAAGAAATTATCAAATTTTATGCTGTATCTTTAGCAGAAGTCAGAATCTACTACATGGATGGATCCTTCATTTTTCTTAGCAGGACAGTAATGGAAACTTTCTCAACCACAGAATTAAAGAGGGTAATCAACTTGATGAAGGATAAAGACACAAGTACAATAATGTGGAAGGCTGTGATGTCTGAAAGGTTGAGAGAAAGGAATGAAAGACATACAAGACTGAAGGCTGAGAAAGAGGATAGGGATTGAAAATATGTAAAAGAGATAAAGATGTTTGAGCATAGATTAAATGAGCTCAAGAAAAGGGGGTTGAGTAGAATATCAAAGGATGGACACTTTCCTAACATATAATTTGGCAGATTCTCAAGATTCAGAGTTGGTTACCTTCATGGTTACTCATTGGATGATTGACTGATGCTTGTAGAAGCTCTTAGAGGGACTGAAATAATAGAAGAACTCCAAGTGCTAGTAAATCTAAAGGACTTCATTAGAAAACAATCAGGCTATGAGAAATTCACTTGATGGATGTAACTATTGAATTTATGTAATCATCAAATGTATAAAAGTTGTATTTGTTAATCTGTCAGTTTTTATGTAATTATTTTAACTTGGGGTTAGTATTGTTATCAGGCATGAATTGGTGATAAGAAATCTTCTCACAAATTGGGGGAGATTGTAGTGCAATATATGCCTATATAATAACAAGACTAAGTCACATTGATAACCCTAAGATTTAGTTATATGATAGTCTAAATCTATATTATGTATTATATTTCTTGAGTCTGTAAAAAGGTCAGAAGATTAGAATGGAGTATTTTTTGTAAACAGTTTCAAGCCTAAGAAATAAACTCTGGAAGAAGATCATGTAAAGATCCTGCCTCTAGGAAAAGATGTAGAAGCTTGGAGTTGAATAAATATGTTTTATGAAAAATGTTAGAAGTCAAGATATCGACAAGTCATAGATCAAGTTATATCGAGAAGTCCTTCCAGAACTCCATAATGACTTATTGAGAAGTCCAAAATGGCTTATAGAGAAGTCTCAAAGATATCGACAACTCAAATGAAGATGTGAAGATTGGAGATATCGACAAGTAATTTCTGCATGTAGAGAACCCAAAGATATCGACAAGTCAAATGAAGATGTGAAGATTGGAGATATCGACAAGTCAATTTTTCATTAGAGATCTCAGAGATATCGACAAGTCAAATGTATATAGAGATCTCAGAGATATCGAAAAGTTATTTCCAAATGTAGAGATCTAGAGACCTCGACAAGTCAAGTACACTTATAGAGAACTCAGAGACCTCGACAAACCAAATACACTTATAGAGAACTCAGAGATATCGATAAGAAATTATACTTATCGAGATGTCACTTCTCTATAGAACAAACTGGAGATCTCGACATGAACCTCAAATAAAGTAATACAAAAAAGCTGAAGATTCAAGATTATCAATCAACAAATGATCTATTCACTTATATTGGAAAGTCTACAAGAGCAGCTTGAAGACTACAAGATCAAGGGCCAAGATTAACTGACAAAGGATGGTCAGACCTACAAGAGTTGCAAAGATTTGTTCAGCCAAAAATAGAAAAAATCAGAGATAGCTTAGAATAGGGTTTAGTACATCTTATTGCATGTTGTGTAGACCCGTGTTTACTAATCAATAAAATAAACACCGGTCCTTTGTTTTAGAAGTAACAAAATACATCTAAATTTTCTTGTACACTCTCAAGAAAAAAGATGAGTTTTTATATTTTTAAAAACACAAAATTTGTAGCAAGACAAACTTAATTAAAACAAATTAGGTGAGTTTTGAAATATTGTGCTTGTTGTTTTAATTCTGCTAACACAATATCTCTGCAATTAAATTGATTTGTTCACAATTATCCAAACAAGTTTTAAAAAGGCTAAACCAATTAATCATTCTAGAACTAAGCACATAGATGTAATGTACCATTTTATTAGAGTACATGTTGTAAATGGTAGTATTGATATTGGTTTTGTTCCAACTAGAAAAATAGTTGGCTGATATTTTCACTAAACCTTTGGATGAAGCAACTTTCACTAGACTTGTAAGTGAAATTGGTATGATAAATTCTTCATCCTAAAGGCAAGAACTCAGCTAACAATTACAGTAGATTAATTCCTGATAAATCAAAATAAATTTGATTTAATTAAGAATTAACTGGAATATGATCTAAAAATATTTCGAATTTCTCTATATATTTATTCTTCAGAATTAAATTCAACTTGAAATTTTTATGATTATAGGAAAAACTATCCAAATGTTTAGTTCACATCATTAATATATGAAACTAATATGACATAAGTAAGAAAGATAAAAAATATGTAGAGAACTGAGTTCTCGATAAGTCTAAATGACTTGTCGATAAGTCATTTTGTGATTTTTCGATAGAGTTCTTGATAAGTCTCTTCAATGACTTCTCGTTGGGCATCTTGATAAGTCATTTTATGACTTCTCGACAAGAATCGTAGATATCTCGATATACTTATCGATACGGAGTTCTCTACAAGTTATTAATAACTCAGAACTGAAATAAGTTAATTCGATAAATTATTTTAGTCAAATGATATTAAATCATTCTAACTTTATGTTGATTTCTTCAATATAAATTAGAACAATTTAGTCCAAAAGGATAAACTGGGAATTTGTATAATATCTCGATAAGTCACTATCTAGTTCTCAATAAGAGTTAAGAAACTGACATCTCGACTTGAGTTCTCTATAGGTCATGTGACTTCTCTACAATTAATTTTCAATTGTTCATTCTTTTCTTGTCGATAGGTCACATCTCTACCCTATAAATACCCAAAAATCTCGACATAACCCCTCTTTACGCTTTCGAGATCTCAATTGACCTAATTTCTGCGATTTTCACCATTCTCAACCGTTTCAAGCCTTCCCTCTCAAAACACTTACCCACTAAAACTCAAACTCTTCAATGATTGTTAATAATGTGAGAGCTGTTATCCCCAAGGATGGAACCAACTACTTGGATGTTATGGATCCAAACTAAGCATCTGATAACTTCAAGTGCTTTGTTAAGTTTATTGTTGATTCTTATCTTTTAGGAGGCCTAACTGCAAACCCAGTGCTCTACTTGGATGTTCTAAATAAATTCTGGAACACTGCAGTCATCAACACCATTGTTCATGACAATCAAGCAGTTTCCATTGTAACGCCCCCAAATCCGGGGTTAGAAGATTTGGTCGTCACGATGAAACTTAATCCAAAATAACCTGTTTAATCAATAAACAAATTCCAACAGTTAAAATATAACACCTGTGACCCCAAATTATACCAAGATCTTTTTAGGTTACAGTTCTAGAAATAAGAATTCCAAATTTCCATAAATAAAATTTTCACTTTCTTTAAGAACATCTTTTTCAACAATTTACAAACTCCAAACTAAACCCGCTAGTATAACTTCGAAAGGAAGTATATTATGCCTAAATATAATAACTCAACTAATATACACACAAATAACTTTATATAATAGGACTTATACTAGATCCTCAAACCCTGGAGCAACCACCTTCCAAAAGCTTCTTTATTTATTTTTCTTGAATTACGTGGCCAAATGGCGCTATTAATCCTCACTATAAGGTTAAATTTAAAAACAGGCAAGTATCAGCGAAAGAAATGCTTAGCAAGTTCATTATCACATGTATATGGTCTTTTGATATAAAAATCAACATTCAATCACAAATATTTTTCATTTGACATATCGATATCTGAGATACATTTGAATACATTTATGAACCGAAACAAAAGGAATCAAAAATATTTACATGGTCACTTACGCATTCATCCAATCAAAAATATTTTTCATAATGGATCGAATCAATCGATATGCTTAGATAATCAACTCCCCATTTTACATGGTCCGGAGTAACTATAACAACTAATGGCGAGATAACTAGAATGATTAGTTATTCGCTAAATATGTAATCAAAATACACTATATAGAGTATATTTTGATAGAATAACTATTCACTATCTATCTGAGAACGAATTATATTCTAGAAGAACAATTGCTAGAATTGCATGATTTCAATAATCCAATGATTACATGCATGCAATGTATCACAAAATCTTTATAAAATAGTTTAATCCAAATATAAAAACATATCACTATTCTGGAAGTGGAATAGCATATGAAAATTTGCATAACCATAATTAAGCAGTTTGATAATTAAAACATTTAAATATTCTAGAATTAGAATAGTGTAAGAATACTTGCCTTTGGTTTTTAGCAGTTAGTCACACTCGCACTAAAACAATTATCTCAGACTTCCATCTCATGACATCATTGTCTGTTGTTCTACTAATCCTTTGATCTATCACTTCTGCAATGGCCACAAGCACGATATCCAAAAATATTCCCTTCCATTCTTCCCAATGTCTAGTCCTGATTAATTCGAACGACCCGCATCTTGCAGAGCTTTTCCTACCGAACGCTAGGTTATTCTTAAACCAACTTCGGGACTTGGGTCTTTCGTCTAGAACCTACAGAATCAAAATACCCTAAATTAGACGATCGTTTAAGCTTGGAATTTCCTCACTATCAATTCTACCCTTACGATTACATAGCCCGACTCATATTTATTCGAACTACCTCAACATACAAAATAGGTAGGGCTCACGTACTTTTAAATTTGGTTCGATAGTTATTTCAGAAAATACGAATAACTGTCGTTGCAGAAAAATAAGGTCATCGAACTCTTTTTGCAAAATATTTTACCAAACTGATTTACATACTGCTAGCTGTTTTGAATCTTTGTTCAAAATTTAACTTAGATTAGCGGAACCGAATTTATATTTAATTAATCATTAATAAGGAAAACTGACTAATTTATATCAGTAAGTTTATCTGAGTAACGTTTAACTAAATACAACTCAAGGTCACACTATTCCGAGTTGGTTTTTCGTACCAGAAAGTAAATTTTGTAAAACAATATACATAATTATACAAATAAATGAATCAATTAGTAATTCTAATAATTAAAGGTTACGTTCCTGAATTTACAGTAATAATAATTTCTCGAAAATCGGACAGCATCTCCTCTATTTATCGGACTGCCAGTCGATATCATATCGACACAACCAACAACAATCAATATATTTTTTGCGATCCAAATATCCACTATGCCATATATAATCATAACCAACTAATTTAGGAAATAATATTTTATAATTTATAGGACTCAGTTATTACATCCTGTCCACCGTCAACTCATCGAAATTCATTATTGACGGCGGAAAAATTCGTTGGTGCCCGATAAATTCTGGTTCCCAAACGAATCCTATCGATTAAAACAATTTCCCCGCACAAAATAATTTTATTTCCCAAACACTAATCAAATATTTTCTGCAAAATAATAAAAATATTCCCATCAGAATACAGAACCAAAATAACCAACACACAGTACAAACACACGCGCATACGCGCAACACATAAACACCACGATATCACCGAAAAAACCGAAGAGACAGCGACACAAGCAACAACAAAACAACCCCACTGAACCACACATATACACACACGTATATGTATACACACAGCTAACCATTAAACGGAACAACAACAACCGAGACCGATATGGCCAGAACACAAGGCGGTCGGAAAAAGAAAGAAACGACGGCGGAGCTTACCGGAAGCCGAGGAAAAGAACGGGAAGAAGGAAAGAAAAAGAAAAGGGAGGGGGAGGGGGAGATAGAGATGACGAGATAGATTGATGAGAGAGAGAGACTGCAGAGAGATGAGGTCGAGAGATATAGAAGGGAGATTGATGTTTTATAAAAAAATAATATATAACAGTTTACAAAAAATAAATGTGCATCCTGGAAATTAAGCCACGTATTTGTTGTTGCTGACACGTGTTCCAATCTGACTGCAAGCCTGATTTTGACGCCTGCATTTTGAATTTAATGATACAATTCGCGGATAAAAAAATAGAAATAATTCCAAAATAATATTAAAATTCTCAGAATACTTATAAACTAATAAAATGCAAATTTCATAATTTTTGAAACATTTTTGAATTTAACACTGAATTAACAATTAAATACAATCAGAAAATTATTCGGGGCTCAATAATTGACGGAATATTGTTTTCTGAATTTTATAAATTCCAGTAAATAATTATTGAAATTACAAAGCTCTAAAATAATTTTAAAAATAATTTCCATATTTATGAAAATTAAACTTTAATAACACCCTTTTAAATAAAAGAATATAATGATACGATTCAACAATTAATTACAATAATAATTCAAGAGTATGAATAATTCGACACATATTAATCATTTAACACGTAATACATAATAAGCGTAATTTGGCACACGACCAGATTGCGAGTAATTTCATAATAATGCATTTTTAACACGTAATGAGTATCCGAAAAATACTCTGGTCCTTACAGGTGCACATACAAATCCACCGCATGTTAAATGCAAGACATATTTTTAAATAATATTAAACACATAATAATTCATTTAACACGTACCAAATATTTGTTATTACTATTTTCGAATATTTTCCAACTTACCCGCTCTCGGGGTTAACATCGATACAATAATGAGGTGAGTAAAATATTCACTCAATCCCCAAGACTGGAAAACACACTTAGTTTTACCAATATCGATAAAACAATCTATTGTCAAATAAAATTTTTTAAATTATAAAAGTAATTAAATACTTTCACAATAATAACAGGGATTGGGACCAACTACCAATTAGCACATTACCATTTAATGAAATGAACACCTCAAACGGGAATAAAATATCCACAATTTTATTCCTTCTAAATCAGAAAATCATATAAACATATTCAAGGAATAATAATATTAATTGCTGAAAATCCGGGATATCACATCCATGGTGGTTAACTGCACAATCAGGGGTGTGGCTATTGAGTTCAATGCCAATGATATCAAACAGGCTTTGGGTATTCCTAAAGACAACTTTTTTAAAGTTCCTACAACTCAGGGATTGGCTGAATTCATGGATTTCATAAAGTACAGTGAAAAGATTGATATGGCCATGCTAAAAAACAAGAACCTGAAGAGGGAATGGTCATTTGTTTTGACACCATAATCACGGCATTCACATGCAGAAAAACTGGCTATGACAACATTTTAAGTGTGGTGCAAAAGCTGGTGTACTCTATGGCCTACAACAAGCACCTGAATGTTGGAAGCCTAATAATGGAAGATATAAGCACATGGCTTACTATGCCTTTGGTAAATAGGGGTAATGATATTTTCTTTACTAGATTTATTATGTCAACTTTAAATCATAAAGTAGATGACATACATTTGCTAGATGTTATAGATAGAAATCAAATCGGCATTTGTAAAGAAGTGTCCAAAATTCTATTTAGCTCACTTAATACAAAGAATCAGGTTAAGGTTAGGCTATGTATCACTTACTTTATGTTGGAGAAATTTAGAACCTATCATTATCCTATACCTGACATGAGAAGCACCGCAATTTCTAGTTCAGCTATGGCACCTGGTCTTGCAGTAGCACAAATGCATGAACACCCACAAGAGCCTATTTTTTCACAACCATTAGCTGGTACTCAGCCAACTGCTCCATCCTCTCAAAAGGATGGAGTTAGTAAAAGAAGAGGAAGCAACCAACCCTAGTAATTGTTAGTGAGAGTGGTGAGGATCAAACAAAAATTAGTCACCCTTGGTAAAAAATCCAAAGATGTAAAAGAAAGCTTAGTTGACCACTCAAAAAGACACCTCTGTATCTTCTCAAAAAGATGCAGTTGTAACACATGGGCCTAAACAGACTCTAGTAGCACCTTTTTAACAAGGTATCACTATTGAATCAAGCATTATCCTCAATACATCCTGTAATGAGTCTACATCCCCCTCTTGAGTACTCAAAAGGGTGAAAGAAGTCAATTGGTTGGCACACACTTAGAGGGCACATCAATTGAAACTCCCTCATCTATTTAGTGGGAGTTTCCAACACTCTTGCTTGAGCTCACAAATCTTATCTCTAAAATTTCTTTAAATTTTAGTGAATTATCTTCCCAATCCCTGCTAAAATTAAGTGACATAGTTCATGAAACTGTGATCATCACTCAGGCACAATATTTAGATGGTGAGAGGTTACATGCTGAGGTAGACTTTGATCCACCATAAAAATACAAGGGCTTCATCAGTTTTCACTTAAGACCCAGTGCAAGTTTCCAATGCACCTCCATGTGCTCAATAATCTTCATAGACTGATAGGATTTATGGTAGTACTCTTAAAGGGGAGCTACCCAAATACTCTCCAATGCAATTAAAGGTTTCTCATGAAGAAAAAACTCCCCTCAAAACCCTAAGTGAATTTTTTTTGACAATTATAAGCTAGGAGTTCAATTTCCAACGATCCAGCTATTGGGGAGGCAAGTAATCAAGAACATTCAAGTGCTAGTTCCCTACAAGAGGAACAAGGGTTTGAGGTTATGGTATATGAAAGTAACTTGGTTAAATCCCCTCCAATTCAAATGGAGGTTCACTTACCTAGTGAACAACACGCTGTCATCACCAAAACTCCCTCTATGAGTTCAATTGTGATTCCTGTCACATGTACAATTTCACCTTCCATACCATCAATCTCAACCAACCCTCAACTTCTACACAGTCACCACACCTTTTATCTCAATGGCTGCAAATTACTCAAATACCAACTCAAACTGTGGATGAAATGTTGTTAGATCAACTTGATGGTTTTGCTAATATTGCTCAGCAACTGCTTACCTCAGACATATCAAATCAAGACTACCAAGCTATCTTTCTCACATACAGGAAGGAAGTGGAAAAAGAACAAGATAAAATTATGGATGAAGCTGAAAAGGATGGAAATATAGATTCCTGGATCTCCAAAAGCTTTTTAATTGACATGGAAGAGGCACTTACCTGCAGGTTTAGGGAGGAGTATATTATAATTCTTGGAAGTAATACCAAGGTGCTCACTCCACATGAAATTTATGATGCCATCACAGAAGTAAATAAAGCTCAACTTAAAGTGCTCACTCCACATGAAATTTATGATGCCATCACAGAAGTATATAAAGCTCAACTTAAAGCCTTCAATTATATTGGCAAGGCCATAGACAAGACTCTGGATGGTCATCAAGGTGAAGTGAATGAGTTAGTGAACATGAGGATTGATGAAATAATGTCTATACTCAATGATATGAAGACTAAATACATTAAATTCTCAGACAAACTTCAAGCTCTCATACTCACTCATGTTGAAGAGAGTATCAAGAAGCTCATGGACTTCTTTATTGCATTGCATAATATAATTCAAAAGCAAATCACAAATAACAATGACAATAAGGTTAAGTTGGAACAGCTATACAAAGCTAGATTTGAACCATCTATATTAGTAATGGAGGAGGTCAAAAATACAGTGGTCAATAATCTTGGTACTTCTCTATCAACAAGCTCACAGTCTACTATTTCCACTTCTACAAACCTGCAAGTACAAGCTCTCTAAAAGCAAGTCACAGAAGTACAGGTTTTAAATGCATCTCTCACAACTCAAGCCTTCCAACTCACTTCCCTAGTACAAAGTCAACAACAACACATCAAGTCCCTAATAGACTCCCAAAAGTATTTTTAGATGTAGACCACTGTATCAATTGGAGCTAATATGGGTGCTTCGAATGTACCCCTTCATGAAAAACCTCAAATGGTAGAGGCTCAGATCCCTCAACACTCAACCTTGCCTGCTACCAAGCCTAAGGGGAGATGATGGAGCTTAAGCTAAAAATCCTACCAACTATCAAGCAAAAGTGAAGATGATATTGGACTTGAAAGACTCAAGATGGCAGCTGAAGGCCCTTGCCTTGAATAAATGTATGTTGAGTTTCTAGAAGCTCTGAGAGTCTCCCTCAATTTTATTCATTTTACATATAAAAAGGCTCTGGACAAGAATATAAATTTCCTGATGGTGGTGCTAGTGACAGGATATAATTTCAGAGAAATGAGGGTGGTTGTGAATGTTAATGACTCAGGAGTTGATAGGTATATGTAAGTGTCCCTTTCTTTCCTGCTATCAAGAAGGGCATCTGAGCTGGACATATTCATCAACAAAGTCAAGGTGATGAGTCCAAAAGACACTCTTTTGCTTAATGAGCTTAAAAATGGTCAAATAGCTGCTTTTCCTGAAGCCTATCTACAACCAAGCAAATGAGTGACCTACATATGCCCCAACAATAGAGATGCAAACACTTCCAACTACCCAAACACTGTGTCATGGGAAATAAAAAGTCAATGATTACTTTGGAGACTGAGTTGAAGACAAAGAAGAACAAGACCCATGAGGATGTAGAGATGATTAAGATTTTTTCCAAGTATTTGAAGAATGCTAAAACCATGCTACCAAGGACAAATCAATCAAAAAGATGATGACTTGGATGATGATGAGAAGAAGAAGAAAGATGAACATAAATCTTCTGGCTCAAATCCAAATAAATCAAGTAAAGGCAGTGGTAGCCATGTGGATGGCAAGAAGAAATGAGAGGATGAAAAGAAAGGAAAAGATGACAGCAAGAAAAGGAAAAATATTGAGGAGATGGGAGATATACAAAGAAGACACAATTAACCCAAACATCTAAAACCTTGCCAATCCAAATACAAACACCTAGCCAAAGAATATCTCAAAATATTCAAACCTCTAAGCCCAAGTGCCTGCATAAACCAACTGCAAATTCTCTACTCAAAATATCTATCAAATCAAACCAAACCTTCTTGAAGAAACTCTCCAAACAACCTTCATTCAAACCTCCAACCAAAACTCACTTTAAGTCTGCAGGGAAAAAACCTAAAATGATTCAAGTTGAAGATGGTGCACTTTGTGATTGTTTTGATCAGAATGACTTTCTACCAATTTCAGAGAACATATCAGAAGATGAATACCATAAACTGCTAGCTAAAGATATAGTCAAAGTCCTTATTATTTCTTTAGGAGAAGTCATGATCTACTTCAAGGATGACACTTTCAATTTGTTGGATAAAGAAGTTATTAAGAACTACTCAACTGTAGAACTTGAGAGGATAATAAGTTTGATGAACGCAAATGATTCTTTTACAAGGATGAGGAAGGCTGAGTTAGCTGAGAGGGTGAGAGAGAGAAATGTAAGACATGCAAGGGAAAAGGCTGAAAGGGAAGAAAATGAAAGAAAATATGCTCAGGAAATTGACATGTTTGAGCAAAGGTCAAATGAACTAAAATCCAATGGATTGAGCAGTGTAACGCCCCCAAATCCAGGGTCAGAAGATTTGGTCGTCACAATTAAACCTCAGTCACAATAACCTATTGAATCAATTAATAAATGCCACCAACTAAAATATAGAATTTGTGACCCCAAACTATACAGGATCTTTTCAGGTTACAGTTCTAGAAATAAGAATTCCAAATTTCCATAAATAGATTTTCTATTTCGTTAAAAAACTATTTTCAACAAATTCTAACTCAATACTAAACCCACTAGTATAACTTCGAAAAGAAGTATACTAGGCCCAACTATACAATACACAACTATAATATAGTATAATATAAACAACTTTACACAATAGAACTTATACTAGTCCGCAAACTCTGGACCAACCACCTTCCAAAAGCTTCTTATTAGTCCCAAAGTATCGTAGAAGGGGGGTTGAATACGATACCTACAATCTATTTCAATTCGTTTCAAGTTCTTCGTTAAAAGTACGGAATAAAAATGAAAACAAAACAATTCGAGGAATATATTGTTTTATTAATATAAACCTTAAGGTTGCTACAATATAATCAATGTATTGATTAGCTACAATAAATTCAGCAGCCTAACAATATGTTTACAAGGATAATAAATGTGAAGCTTTAATGGAGCTCTCGTAAACAGAATTGTGTTGCTGGAGAAGATAACTAACTGAATGAATACATTCAATTTGCTTCTTGTAGTCTTTCAAATTAATGGTCAGGTGGCCTATTTTTGTCCACACATTTCATTAACTTTGCTGCATTTGAAATTAATGAACAACACATCTATGGAGACTGAGCTCTATGGCGATGAGTAACCCTTGTGCCTTCTCTGTGGCGACAGCTCTGTGATGATGGAGTTCTCTTGTGTCTCTCTGTGGTGACAACACTGTGGCGATAGAGTTCTCTTGTGTCTCTGTGGTGACAGCTCTGTGGCGACAGAGTTCTATGGCGACTGAGCTCCTATGGCGACCATATAGAGTCTTTCTGTGATGACTAGGACTCCTATGGCGACCAGATAGACTTAGTCTATTTTTGTGGCGACTAGGAGTCCTATGGCGACCAGATAGAGAGAGTTGTCATGACTTAGAGTATTTTTGCTCTTTGTGAAACAATTCTTCAATGTATCAATCATTTCCTTTTGTAATTGAATTAAAATACTTTCTTGAATAATGATGTTTGGTGCACTGGTCTGGTTCATAAACAGCTAGTATTGAGAGGATCTTAATTCAATTTATCTTGTATTCCTGAGTTGATACAGATTGGTGTTTATCCATTGCTTGTTTTACTGAACCCTTGATTTGTAACACTTGAAATCAATACATGTAACTGATGCTTAAAGTCCCTTGATGTCTTATTCTTCATGGTTGCTTGAACATGACAATGAACTTCTTCCCATGATCTGTTAGAGGACTTAAAGAGTCAACTACATCATTTAGTGCTTTGTGTTTATTCTGTCTTCATTGTAAGGTTCCTGTGCTTCACAGTTTAATATTGTTTATCTATTTCTATTTTCATGTTGAGTTATAAATCCTCGATTACATGTTACATAACATTATGTTTTACAATCTCCCCCTATTTGATTGTTAGAGTTCGATAAGCAAATCCCTAAGGATAACTCAACTGATAATAAGAAAAAGTACAATCTCTAAACAGATAAAGATATTAAATACATTCCGGATTACATATTCAATTCCAGATTTCTTAAGATATAAATTACAAAGAAGTGTTCCTCTAGCATGAACATATATTCTATGTCTTCTTTGTTCTTGTCCTCTTCTGCTTCCTGCTTCCTTCTCCTTCCTGAGGCTGATCAGATTTTCTCTTAGAGGCTTTCTTCTTAAGAACTGTAGGTTTTGGAGGAGACTCTTTCAGCTCATTTAATCTAGCTTGCACAAAATCATGAGCTTCTATCTCAAGTGCATTGACTGGAGGTGGATTATTCAGTTCATGAAGCATTATCTCAAGGTATTTGACTTTGGTGCATTTAGGAACAAGATCAAACAATAGAGATGATTTTATGGACATTACAAAGACTGTTGTCCTTTTAGGATGTCCTTGTACTCTCTTGGTGTCATTGATTGACTCTTCTTCCAATACCTCATCAAGTATTCTTATGATTGGGAACAATGCAATTGTATCCTCCTTACATGTGGAGAGCTTGACGTCTATTAAGGCTTGATAAATTACTTCTGATGTGCTTGTTCTGAAATCATTGATCTTGATCTTTGCTTGATTAATCTAAAAGACTAGTTCCCCTTCACTGTTAGTGCTGATGATAGGTTTACTATCTTTTAGAAGATTCATTTCTGGTTCTCCGTTAATTAGCACTATCTCATGATAAGCTCTTTCAACTTTCCTAATGTACTTCTTTGTATCTCTGATCATTTTGTCATTGAGTCTGTTAGCATATAGAACTTCAGCAGCTTTAAGTTCTGCTTCTGATCTTTTAACTCCTGGTGCCTCCAGTTTTTCTCTTTTACTCCTGAGTTGACTTTCAAGAAAAGTGAGTTGTAGATATAGTGATGTTTGTCAGACATAGTGATGTTTTGCATCATGCCATCTGCAACTACTTTGATCACGAATGGATACAAAAAGTCTTGAGGAGATACATTCATCATCATTCTCCAAAGTTTATCTCTGAAATATTCATTCTCATTCGATTTCAACCATGGGATTTTTGAGGCTAGGACAAACAGTTCAACAATGTTCAACTTCTTCAACACACTGGTAGACACTTTCATCTGTAGACCATCTCTGTGATTGATAGTGATCTTCCATCCATTCTTCAGAATGTTCACAGTAGTTCCAGTGATTATTTTTCTGAATTGATCATAGAACTCATGGATATTTTCATACTCCTTTCTGTAATGTTCCACAGTTCTCAGCAGATTAGAGTTAGCAGGGTCTGAATAGTGATATGTTTCTGGTTTGTCCATCTTCTTCTTTATATCTTCCCATTTACTTCATTTCCTGTTAGCTCGAAGATATGCTTCTCTCTCTTCTATGTTCCTCCTTCTTTGAATAGCTCTTTAAATTCTTTCTTTTGATCTTTCCAATACTTCTTGAAACTCTATATACGAGCGATTTATTTTCTCTGGAAGTCCATAGAACAAACAGTCGTCTGAGAAAGCATCTTCATCTTCAAATTCTTCATCCTCGGATATGATCTTCCTTTCTTCCGAAGCCACTTCCTCGAATCTTGGCTCACACCCATAGAAACATCACTTTCATCTATTTCACCTTCTTCTAGTTCATCTTCAGAGAATAAGGGTTTTGGAGCATATATCTGAGACAACAGATTTCTCTGAGTTGTGATGATTTGGCTAAGATGTCCTGACTGCTCCCCCTGAGATGTTGCACTCTCCTTAGAAAATCTTTCCTTGAGGAGCACCCTTTCATTAATACTCTCTTCTAGTTCTTCCTCCATCTCATCTCCAAATTCATCATAAGTACCAGCAGTTTGAAAGGCATCTTAAAGTAGATTAACAGCAGCATCTGCTTTTTCTTGTTCTACTACCCTTTTCTCCCCCTCAGTTGGGTTATCCTTCAGAGCTGGTGTTGATTGAGCATGTAAGGTTGAAACAGGGATCTCAAGAGAAATAATCAGTTTCTTACTGACTAAGGTCATTGGCCCAGTATTGGCAAGAGCTGCTTCAGATGAGACCGGGAGTGATGCTTGCTTGCGAAGTGAGATCTTTGGCTCAAGGTTGCCAATTGCTTTTCCTTTTCATGTATGAGAGAGAGATCACTCAACGAATTCCCATAAACTAGCGAATGCTGCTTGTTGATGTTCAAGTTGATCGGAAAGATTGGTGATCTGATGATCCCTGAGAGATAGTTATGTCTGAAAATATTGATCTTTAAAAGCCAGCTATTCTTTGAGATAGTTGTCTTTGAAAACCAGCTGCAAGATAGGATTTAGTGATATAGTTTAAGAGATCTATAGGTGTAGTTTGGATGGTAGGTGTCTCACA
This sequence comes from Apium graveolens, assembly GCF_009905375.1. NCBI lineage: Eukaryota > Viridiplantae > Streptophyta > Magnoliopsida > Apiales > Apiaceae > Apium > Apium graveolens. Next base: position 96,347,880 of record NC_133655.1, on the reverse strand, counting down.
AGCTTCTCGCAGTGTATCGCTCAGCACTCTATCACTTGGTTTAGGGTCATGTGTGTCGCTCATTCTCACGTGTTCACTCCGCTCAAAGCTCTGAGTTCCAAGGGTACCTGCAGAAGACACTGGAGCCATCCTTAAGAAGGTCAGCAATGGTGCAATGGGAGTTCACAATTCTTGATCCTTGTATGAGACAAGTTGTCTGTCATCAGGAGATGACTCATCCAGAGTTAGAATATCTGGGAGGAGCACTGGGGCCGTCATATTTGGCATCTGATCCCCAGCTTCCCCTTGTATCTGTGAAGATACATTCCTCTTAGGCTCACTAGTTAAATCTAGTTCATCGCCAATGGGTTGCCGATCCGCGCCTATGTCGGATCCACTATCCGCAAATACATCCAGGTTTATTAGTCCTGGGGAGGTAAGTGTTGTGCTAGGTTTGGCAGCATTTACATCACTCTCTCCTAACACTTGTGAAGGTAGTTGATCCATTGAAGGGCCTTTAACAGGATATTCCAACCGTAAAATGGTTGTATGCCCTGTTTTTGTCAATACTTCCTCACTAAGTAAAACTCTTCTAATCGACTTATTTAATGCTTCAAGAGGTTGGATATTGGATAGTGTGTTTGACTCATTACAAGATGTCGCGGCCGACGGGTGAATTTCAATAGATCTACCTTGTTGAGAAGATAGATCTAGTAACTGTTTAGTTTCCTTTTTAGCCAGAGAATCCTTTTGAGAAGATACCTGGAGGTTTACAGTTATCTCAGGAAATTCACTTCTTTGCTTCAAAGGAGACAGAGCCGTGGGTTTTCTCAAAGTACCTTCCTTATTTGCTGCATCTAGTGCAGTTTCTCCCTCTATATGCATGGGGTCCTTATACTCCAGGGTTTGAGCTAGGAGAGTTGAAGGTGTTTCATTGGGCTCTAGAGGGTGGTTATGAACTTATGGTATGCCAAATTCACTCCCTCTCATATCTACTTCTTCAATAAGTAGTTGTGTGTGATGTAGGTCAAGATGTAATTGATCTATACTAATGAAATCAGAGCATGCTTCAAAAGTATTACTCATAGCAGAAGTACCCATACCTGAGAAAGCTGGTCTGTAGACAGATGTATTAGAGTGAGTAGACTCAGCAGCTTGAGGAGGTGGACTAGCAGCTTCAGGTTGAAGTTGTGGAGAATTTTCAGGTTCAGCTTCTTGCTCTGGTTCAACTTCAGCCTCTGCTTGATCACCATGCTCAGGATCAGGTTAATCTGCTTCTGCATTCATATTTTCTTCAGGTTCATGAGCAATGTTTTTATGTAGTTTATGTTCACCTTGAGGTTCATCTTCAGCTTCTTCTTCTTCATATTGAGCATTGATAGTAGAAAAGACATTTATCATGTGGTCTGTTAGGAAAGCAACGTTTGTATTTGAATAGTTCCCTTTCTTGTGCAATTTAGTCACTATTAGTGGAGACAAGATAGGAGGATCTTCCAAGATATCACTATGAGTTGATGCCTTTTGAGTTTCTGACAGTTTTCTATTGAGCACAATCTGAAGAAACCTTGCGTATAAGATAAAGTTTTGACGTTGAGATTGGCTCTCTAAAATGTGCTTCATGAATAACCGCCAAAGTTGATGCGAAGATTATTTGCGACAGCAACCCCAATAACTTGATTGAAAATAGTCAGTCCATGGAATCCAGCAGTCTTGGGAGCCAAGCAGTGAGACAATATATTGAAGAACAAATTCCATTCCTTTGGAAGATGACTTTTGTTGAAATGCCTTGGAAGGTCGTCATTCCCTGTCAATGTGCTCCCTATTGCTCTGAAAAAGCTAAGTAATTCCCAGACTTCTTGAATGTCATCAAAATTATTACAAGGTAGCTGAAGATGTTCATTTAAATCGTCCTCTGTGATTCTGATTGAATCATCACCAATTACAAAGGAAAAGGCCAATTGTTCATCATCAGAAGAATTTGTAGCTGTTGTATGCACATGCCTGAGAAGCTCAACATTCAATTTCACATTAGTAGATAATGCGAAGCGCACAATGGAATGTTCATTTAGAAAATGGATCCATGTCTCGCTATGTACCATTTTAACTAGATCACGTTCAATAATAGAAACAAAATTTGTTTTTAGAATCTGAATATTATTCGCCATTTAAATGAAATGAGAATAAAATTTGTATTTAAAACAAATAAATGTGCCCTTCGAATTATAAGATAAAATAAATTGACCAAAATATTTGAACACACTAATTATAGAAGTATTAACCAAACAAGACCTAAAAATTAAATTAAGTTTAAACCAATTAACAAATTTGCTAATCAAAGCCTTAAACAGTCAAAAACTAAGTACTTCGATCTCCAAAAATACTCGGTGAAAGTAGATGATTTTGGTATCAATCGAATCCTTGTGATCTGGACTTTCAAACAAAAATTATAAAATTCGGCAGAGTTTTGTTACTGATTTGATCAAAATGAAATTAAGTCCTTCTCCTGCGATTTGAGTTGTGTGTATATACTAGAACAAATCGATCTGTGTGTATATATACTTGCAACACACAAAACAAATTTCACAAAGTTGTTGTGTGGCAATAACTTCCTGTGGCGACAGCTTGGAATCCTTCTGTGGCGACATGGACTCTGTGGCGACACAGGAGAGTTGTACTTAGAGAATTTCTAAGGCTTTCTCTCTGTGGCGACACGGACTCTGTGGCGACACAGGAGAGTTGTACTTAAAGAATTTCTAAGGCTTTCTCTGTGGCGACACAGACTCTGTGGCGACACAGGAGAGTTGTACTTAGAAAATTTTAAGTCTAAAACTCCTGTTGCGACCCAACAATCTCTGTGCTACTGTAAATTATTTTAAACATCTTTTAAATATTTGATCATTAAAAAGAATGTTAAAAATAATAAATCACAATTATTTTTCACTACTTCTCCAAATATTATCACTACATTGATAACACTATATTTTGTGAAAAATGATTATGCTACAATATTTTTAATATTAATTTCAATGAACCCCTTTAAATATTAATTATTTTGAAGTCCACTGAAATTAAATTAAATAGCTTTATCAATATGAATGTGCTCAAACATATATATATATATAAATTATATGCAAGCACATAAATGATTGAATTACGAGAAATAATTAATGGCATGTAAATTCAGATGTCCTTAAAATATAGAAATTAAATAACAAGTGAATTTATCCAAGATAAATTGCAGTTTCTGATTTCTAAAATTAATTAGAAAGATTTAACATTCCAAGCTCACTAACCAACTTAGAGAAAGTGTTTTCATCAAGTGGTTTTGTGAAAATGTATGCAACTTGATCCTCTGTGGGTACAAAGTGTAACTCCACAGTCTAATTTGTGACATGCTCTTTGATAAAGTGATACCTGATATCAATGTACTTTGTTCTTGAGTGCTGAACTGGGTTTTTTAAGATTGTTATTGCACTTGTATTGTCACAGAATATTGGGATCTTTGATACCAACAGACCATAACTCCGGAGTTGGTTCCTCATCCACAAGATTTGAGCACAACAACTTCTAACAGCTATGTACTCAGCTTCAGCAGTTGATGTGGATATCGAGTGTTGCTTCTTGCTATGACAGGATACCAATCTTCTCCTAAGAAACTGACAGCTTCCTGATGTACTTTTCCGGTCAATCTTATAACCTGCAAAATCTGAATCTGTATAGCCAACTAGGTCAAAATCTGTACCTTTAGGGTACAAAATCCCAAGATTTGGAGTTCCCTTCAGGTGCCCAAATATTCTTTAACAGCTATAAGATGAGACTTTTTTGGTTCAGCTTGAAATCTAGCACATAAGCATGTTGTAAATATAATATCTGGTCTACTTGCTGTGGGATAAAGTAATGATTTGATCATACCTCTGTAGCATGTGATGTCAATTTTCTTACCAGTTTTGTCTTGATCAAGCTTGGAGGCTGTTGGCATGGGGGTCTTTACTGGAGTTGAATCTTCCAGATTATACTTCTTGAGAAGTTCTCTGATATACTTGGATTGATAAATGAATATACCATCTTTCCTTTGACTCACTTGTAATGCAAGAAAGTAGTTCAACTCTCCCATCATGCTCATCTCGTACTTACTCTGCATTAGCTTAGAGAATCTCTTGCAAAGATCATCATTAGTAGAACCAAATATAATCTGGTCAACATATACTTGAACTAATATCATATCAAATTTGTGCAATTTGTGAAACAGAGTTTTATCTATGACACCTCTAGTAAAACCATTTTCAAGTAAAAACTCAGAGAGAGTGTCATACTATGTCCTTGGAGTTTGTTTAAGACCATAGAGAGCTTTGAATAGAAAGTATACAAAATCAGCCAGATTTGGATCTTCAAAACCTGGAGTTTGTTCCACATACACTTCTTCTTCTAGCTCCCCATTCAAGAATGCACTCTTCACATCCATTTGATAAACTTTGAAATCTGAATATGCTGCGAATGCTAGAAACATGTGAATTGCCTCAAGTCTAGCAACTAGTGCATAGATTTCATCATAATCTATACCCTCATCTCGAGAGTAAACTTTAGCTACCAGTCTGGCATTGTTTCTCATTACAATGCCATCTTCATCTAGCTTGTTCCTGAATACCCATTTAGTGCCTATCACTGACTTGTCCCTTGGTCTAGGTACCAGCTTCCACATTCTGGCTCTCAAAATGATTGAGTTCTTCTCGCATAGCAATAACCCAATCTAGATCTTCCAGTGCCTCATCCACTTTCTTAGGTTCCATTTCTGAAAGAAACCCTGAAAAGTGACATTCATTCTGAGTGGCATGTCAAGTTCTTAATCCTGTGTCAGGATCACCAATGACCAACTCAAAGGGATGGTCTCTATTCTAAACTCTTTGACGAGGCATATATGATCTTGATGTTTCCCATTGTCCAGTCTGATGTTGAGTGTGAACTGTAGATCCTCTTCATGCTCCCCCTGAGTTGTTGTCACCATGACTGGATGATTCTGATCTGTTTGTAGTGGTTCTTGATGGGGTTCCTGAATGATTATCATTATCATTGCTTCCACCATTGTCACCACTTGATCCTGAATCAGCATTTCCATGTACTATAGACACAGTTCTATCAATCTCAGGTTCTATTATATCCAAAGGGTCATCTGATAGATTTTCAAATTCCAGAGATTCAGAATTCTTTTCTCTTTGCAGGCTTGCCAACTTGGTATCATCGAATGTTACATTAAGGCTTTTAATCACCTTCTGATCAGTAATCATATAAACCCTATAAGTTTTAGATTCCAGAGAATAGCCAAGAAATATGCCTTCTTCTGCTTTAGCATCAAACTTTGCTAGATGTTCATTTCCTTCCTTCAGCACAAAGCATTTAGCACCAAACACATGAAAGTATTTCAGTGTAGGTTTCTTGTCAGCCATTATCTCATAAGGAGTCTTATCATGATCTTTATTAATCAGGTACGATTTTGAGTGTAACATGGTGTGTTGACAACTTCAGCCCAGAAGTAGGTAAGAAGTCTTGATTCACTTAGCATAGTCCTTGCTGCTTCAACCAAGGTACGATTCTTCCTTTCTACTACCCCATTTTGTTGTGGAGTCCTTGGAGCTGAATACTGTCTCGAAATACCTTTCTCTGTACAAAATTCATTTAAAAATGCATTCTTAAATTCTGTCCCATTATCTGATCTGATCTTTCTAACAGGTAATTTCTCTTTCATCTCAATCTTCTTTATATGATCCACTATCAGCTGAGGTGCTTCATCCTTGGATTGTAAAAACAACACCCATGTGAATTTGGAGAAGTCATCGACCATCACTAAAGCATATCTTTTCCTTGATAGTGACAATACGTTCACTGGACCAAATAAATCCATGTGAATCAACTGAAGAGGTTCAGTTATACTTGTCACTTCCTTGCTTATGTGTGATGCTTTCTTTGATTTCCCTTTTTCACATGCTTCACAGAGTCCTTCTTGACAGAATTCCATTTGTGGTAGTCCTCTCACTAGCTCTCTCTTGATCAGAGAGTTCATTGTCTTGAAGTTCAAGTGTTAGAGCTTCTTGAGCCATAGCCAACTTAGTTCTGATGAAGCTTTGCTGTAGAAATATCTGCTTACTCCATCACAGGTAGACTTCAAGTCAACTACGTACAAATTACCTTTCCTTACTCCCTGTAAAGCAAGCTTCTCATCTTTCCTGTGAGTGATCAAACATCTTTATGTTCTAAAATCAACATTGTATCCCCTGTCACAAAACTAACTTATGCTCAGAAGATTATGCTTTAATCCTTCCACAAGAGAGATGTTTTCAATGATGACACTGTCAATTTTCAAATTGCCATATCCCTTAGTAAATCCTTTGTTGTCATCTCCAAAGGTAACTATCGGGCCAGCTTTCTCAACCACTCCTGTGAGCAGGGACTTTTCTCCTGTCATGTGCCTAGAACACCCACTATCCAGAATCCACATGATCTTTTCCTTTCTCACCTTACCCTACAAACATAGATTGATTAAGAAGACTTTGGTACCCAAGCTTTCTTGGGTCCTGAAGGTTTAGGTTTAGAAACAGTATCAACAAATGAAACCTTAACAGGCTTAGTTTTCACTTTGACTGACTCCTTCTTAGTGCTAGTCTTATCAGAGATGTTAGACTTAGAGACAAGAGGTACTACAGTCTTAGCCTGTGTGTGCTCATTACCCATGCTTGTCTTAGTGTCAGTGCAAGTGCTAGCAGTTGCATGATAAGCTTTAAAATATTCATACATGGTAACAAATGCACATGGAATACATCCAACTACACCACAGGGTTCATGAAAACTAGGAATGTTAGGCATGGCAGGCATACTGGAAGTTGCAATAGATCCTACTTTATCTTTAGTGCATGCACGTGTAAGGTATGCAACAGAATTACAATTATTACAAAGCTTCCTAGATGCAGATGAGGAAGATGCAAAATCATATTTCTTATTAACACCTAGCTTGCCATTTCTGTTCTTCTTAGTCTTAACCTTAGCACTCTCACTAGTCTTAGGGTTGACTATTGGTTCTGGTTTCTTAAGTGTATTAGGTTCCTTTCTATCCACCTTAGTACCTAGGTCAGTTATGGGTTTGGATTTACTAACTGGAGCCTTAAGAGTCTTAGGGGATTCCTCTACCTTCTCTCTATCTTCAGCAATCAATTCCTCATTGATTAGCAAACTTACTTCATCCAAAGGTTCTGGAACTGACTCAGTGAATAACAGAGATACATCATCCTTAATAACATATGGAACCTTTTATGAGACAAACATGTTTATCTCAGATGTACCACTATGTTTCTTACTGGTTAACTTAGAATAGTCAAGTCCTATTGAAGTCTTAGATTTAAATCTTTGACTATCTATTATCTCCTTCTGAGTCAAAGCTGCATTCTTAAATTCCTGTAACTTCTTCTCTAGGTCAGCAATTGGGTTCTGAGAATGGCTTTTATGTTTGCATTGCACTTAACCTTATTCTCTAGATATTCATGCTTTTGCTTAAGGTCTTCTAGTCCAACTACCAGCAATTCTAGTTCTTCATTTCTAGAGGTTAAACTCTCAGATTTAAGAACTAACTTATCATTTTCCATTTTATATGCAAGCATGCTAGTATGAACATTATACAATTCTAAAGTAAGTTCATGCACAGTACATTTGTATTTAGATACAAACATATCTATAGTGGTAAGTTCAGGAACCTGAGATAATTATGGTGATTCCTCTGCAGAGTCTGCCATAAAAGCCAGATTTACATACTCTTCCTCTTCATCTGAATCAGTATCATCCCAGCTTTTTCCTTCAGCAATGTACGCTCTTCCCTTTTCCTTTACCACATAAGCATTCAACTTCTGTTTCAGCTTCTCATTTTTCCTTTTCAGATCTTCATAAGTTTCCTTCTTTTCATAAGAATCATTTAATGTAACTTCCTTGGGCTTTCTGCAATCAAATACAAAGTGCCCTAACTCATTGCAGTTGTAGCATCTAGTTTTGCTCTTGTCTATCCAACTTGACTTGTAGCCTCCTCTGGAGCTTGACCCTGACGAGTAGTTTCCTTTCTGAAATATCCCTGATGAACCCCTTGGTTTGTAGTTGAGATTTCTTCTGAATCTAACATGACTAAATTTTGCAGCCATGTATGCCATAGATTTTTCCTCCAACTGTTCAAGTTCCTCTTCAGTATAAAACTCACTTTCATCTTCTGGCTCACCATGAGCAATTTCAGCTACGACAATTTCTTTAATTGTTGAGGAGGGTGCAACCTTATTTTCTTGAGATTCAGGTTCACGAACTACAAGTGCAGTGGTTTTTGCAAGTGTCATACTCTCACTGTTAATAAAACAAGGTCCATAGATACTAGCTCTCTGCTCTTGCTCCTGCTCATGTGTTCTTAGCTTACCATAGATCACATCCAGGGACATAGTAATAAAATCTGCTTTTTCCCTGATTGATGTGTTCTTTTGTTCCAGGTGAAATAGGAGCGTTAGCATAAACTTACTGTTAGACACTTGTATAGGGTAAACTTTCCCTTGCAGCATTAATTCACTTAACAGTCTTGTATATCTCTCAAAGAGTGAAGACAGTGCTTCTCCGGGTTGAAGTTTGAATGCCTCATACTGAGTCGTCAGAATATCCATCCTATTTTCTTTGACTTCTTCTGTTCCTTCCATCAAAAGCTCAATGGTATCCAACATATCTTTTACACTATTACATCGTAGAAGTTGATGACTCATATCATTATTGGTCCATTCCACAATTATAAGTTGAAGACTTGTGTCCAGATTTATCAACTCCTTATTGGTTTCTATATATTTAGATGGATCCCTGGGAGTGGATGAGGAACGATTTCTCACACCAGTTGTGGTTGTGGATTCAGCAACTACTTCTATCAGAACATAAGGCCATTCATTAATATCCCAATATAAAGTGGATTTGAAGCTTTCATAAACATCATCTTTTTCTTCCATAGGTTGTAATTATCTCTATCGAATAGGGGAACCTTTATACTTCCAATTCTTTGGTTGTTCATAATCTTGGCGGAATTAAATTATTTAAAGTTCAAAAATTTCAAGAACTGAGAATTTTTGAAAATTAAAAAATTCAAGAATTTCTCAAGAACTTGTTTCTTTCTCCGGATCTTGATTTGCATGTCAATCAACAGGCTCTGATACCAATTGTTCGTCCCAAAGTATCGTAGAAGGGGGGTTGAATACGATACCTACAATCTATTTCAATTCGTTTCAAGTTCTTCGTTAAAAGTACGGAATCAAAATGAACACAAAATAATTTGAGGAATATATTGTTATATTAATATAAACCTTGAGGTTGATACAATCTAATCAATATATTGATTAGCTACAATAAATTCAGCAGCATAACAATATGTTTACAAGGATAATAAATGTGAAGCTTTAATGGAGCTGTCGTAAATAGAATTGTGTTGCTGGAGAAGATAACTAACTGAATGAATACATTCAATTTGTTTCTTGTAGTCTTTCAAATTCAATGGACAAGTGGCCTATTTTTGTCCCCACATTTCATTAACTTTGCTGCATTTGAAATCAATGAACAACACACATCTATGTCGATTGAGCTCTCTGGCGACCAGTATCCCTTGTATCTTCTCTGTGGTGACATCTCTGTGGTGACGGAGTTCTCTTGTGTCTCTCTGTGGTGACAGCTCTGTGGCGATAGAGTTCTCTTGTGTCTTTGTAGTGATAGCTCTATGGCGACAGAGTTCTATGGCGACTGAGCTCCTATCGCGGCCATATAAAGTCTTTCTGTGGTGACTAGGACTCCTATGGAGACCAGATAGACTTAGTCTATTTCTGTTACGACTAGGACTCCTATGGCGACCAGATAGAGAGAGCTTTCATGACTTAAAGTATTTTTTTCACTTTGTTAAACAATTCTTCAATGTATCAATCATTTCCTTCTGTAATTGAATCAAAATACTTTATTGAATACTGATTTTTGGTGCACTAGTCTGGTTCACAAATAACTAGTATTGAGAGGATCCTAATTCAATTTATCTTGTGTTTCTGAGTTGATACAGATTGGTGTTTATCCATTGCTTCTTTCACTGAACCCTTGATTTGTAACACTTGAAATCAATACATGTAATTGATGCTTAAAGTCCCTTGACATCTTATTCTTCATGGTTGCTTGAACATGACAATGAACTTCTTTCCATGATCTGTTAGAGGACTTAAAGAGTCAACTGCATCATTTGGTTCTTTATGTTTATCCTGTCTTCATCTGCAGGGTTCTTGTGCTTCACAGTTTAATATTATTTATCTGTTTCTGTTTTCATGTTGAGTTATAAATCCACGATTACATGTTACATTACAATATGCTTTACACTTCTTATTTGCCTTCTCGAATTACGCAATTAAACAGCGCAAGATAAGCCTCACTGGAAGATTAAATTTAAAAATAGGCAAGTATGAGCGAAAGAAATGCTCATCAAGTTCATTATAGCATATATATGGTCTTTTGATATAAAACTGACATCTGCACTAGAGCTGAACATTTTAAATCATAATTGCTGAACCATAACAGGTTTAGTTAAGGAAACCCATAATTGGTCCTTAAGTGTATTCAAAACCCTTTCGATATTTTTGAGCGAAAATATTTCAGCAATATTTTGAATCTTGACGAGAATAAAACTCGCAAAACAGTGTTTACGGAAATATCATAAACAACAATAACATGAAACAGTGATTATGGACTGAATCATAACTCATTTAAAATTGAACTCTTGATATTAATACTTATTTTGTTTTCATATCAAATTAGATATCAATACGAACTTTGATGCTCACAACATCCCATACTGAAGTCAATATCAATCATCTATACTAATACCGCCTTTGATATTTAACAATAGCCGAAATATCCACAACAATCAGAAACTGAATCAAAACTGCATTTCACCTTTTATCCGAAACCAAAATACGTGATAAATCATTTATTATATGATTATCAAAAATGATATAATAATTTAGATTGGAATCTTTCTACGATGGACGTACTATCACATGCTGATTAGCTCGTGTGATAGCACTGGGTCATGATTCGTAAAAACATGTCCCAAAACACGAATCCTCAAATAAAAGGCAATATATCTGCCTGTGGCATTGTTTGTATTATAAATATTTCATATAATACATGGACCTCCGCTGGACCGTCCGCCACGGTCACTTATGCATTCATCTAATCTCAAAAACTTTTGTTGGAAGGGGTCATAATAATCGACACTCTTAATAATTTTATTTCCCCATTCACTTGGTAGGAACATTCTCAACAAAATCATCTTTTTCTCAAGGTATAAAAAAATTATAAAACCCGGTATTTGGATAAGTAAAAATACTTAACTATTCTGAACATAGAATAATAGAAGAGTACTTGCATAATAAGCATTTAATTCAGCGATAGGTAAAACATTTATCTATTCTAAACTGAGAATAGAGAAACAATACTTGCATAATCATAAGTAGTTGGATATGAAAGATATTGAAATATTCTGGAATTAGAATAGTATAGAGAAATTGCATAATAGGGTTCAAAATAAACATCACTTAAATGATAAGTGAAGATAAGGATACTTGCCTTTGGTTTTAGCAGTTAGTCACACTCGCAGCAACATGATTATCTTAGTCTGGAATCTCAAGACATCACCATCTTTCTTTTCAACACTTCCCGGATAAGTTGCTCTAGCAATTTCTAGAAGCCAGATATCCAATACCATTCCATTTCACTCTTAATCCAACGTCTTGTCCTGATCAACTCGAACAAGCCGCATCTATCATTTGATGTTCTTACTGATGAAATCAGATAGTAATATTCAAGGGCTTCGATTCCATTATTCGTACTACAAAAACGGAGACCAGAATCACCTTCAAACTTTCATTTAATTCTCGCAGCTCAAGAACACCCCCAAACTGATTTTCCAGAATTTTATAATATTTTTAGTTAATTCTGAAAATAAAATAAAATAAAAATTTGATATTTATATTAACGGAAAAATAAATATCCAAAACCAATTAAGGGTATTTTTATCCCCTAATTAGAATAATTAGGCCCAAAATAATAATTATGGGGAATATTTTTAAAAGTAATTAAATATAAAATTTATATCAAAATTCCTCAAAAATTATAAACAATTAAAAAATTCAAAAATTATAAACATTTGAAATGTGTTTGCATTTATAAAAATAAAAATATGATTTTTTTGGGATTTGACGTCCCGGTGGGGTCCCGGTCCGTTGATTTTTGAAAAACCGAAACGATTCCTAAATTAACTAAAAACCCCAAAAACACATAAAATGAATTCAAACGCATATAAAATAAGATAAAACAAGTACCTCGATAAAGACGCCAATAAACACGTGTCCAGATTGCAGATCGATTCATATAAATACCTTTTATACACATAACAATTAATCGAAAAAATTTCTGGTCCTTGCGGGCCCACAGATAACAATTATAGCACGCAATATCATGGAAATATTCATTTTAAATTCATAAAACACATTATATTTATTTATTTAACTCGGAATACTCAATCCCTAATATTACTAAACGAACTCAATTTACCGATATCAATAAAATGATCGACTTTCAAATAAACTTTTGAAAATAATACATTTAAGTAAATATTTTCAGAAATTAACAAGGATCGATACAATGCTTAACAATTAGCACATTACCATTTAATAACACGAAATCGACAAACATGAATAAAATATCTACCATTTTACTCCTTTCAAATCTGAAAATCATATAAATATATTCAAATAATAATAATAATAAATCAGAAAAATACGGGATACCACAATCTACCCCCTTATAAGGATTCTGTCCTCGGAATCAGAAGAAGAAAGCACTAAGGATTTTCTTGTCAACTTTCCAATATTGCATACGTAACCTTTCTCAAAATTTTAAATAACATTGAGATTCCTTATACCACACCATTATCACGGGAGCTTCACTCTGCACCATCGTTCTTTCCTATAAAATCCATTATTTATTCTTATATCATTTGATCAATTTCTCCATAGAATAACTTTTACTGATAGATAGAGAACGGATAGAGAGAAACATAAAGAGAAAGAAAAAGAAAAAAAGATAGAGATAAATAGACAGTGAAATAAGGAAATAGACTGACTTTGTTATACCCACTGATATTTTAATCGCATTGCAATCCATTGTTTCTATTGGTAATCCCATCACATAGCCTTGCTTTAACTTGACCAAGATTACTCAGCTCAACTTGATTGGCATACCTTCGTATATTTTAGATAATAAAATCATGAAATTTCAAAGAGAAACAAATTTCATATCATAACGGGTGTCCCCCACTGTGGTTGCCAAAATTCTGAATTGGTGAGAAAGTATTGTTGAACTGAAAGAATAACTGAGAGATCAATATGATCAAACGAACTTGGTGTTGCGTGCCCAAATTAAGACACTACTAAAGGTTGTAATCCTTCTTGTAGTCACAACACACACAAGTGATGGCATCCCATCCAACTCCTATCACATAGACAGGTATACCTTGTATAACGACTCGTATATTTGTAATTATTAAGTGTAATTATTGATTAATTAAATATATAAAATATGTGTGTTGGTTCTGTCAGATGGGTATTACTTTGTTAATAATTATATGTGGTTATTGGTGTGCGAGGATCATTTGTGTAATTAGTAATTGAGATGTGTTGTTTATTTTTATGTTTAGAAGTGATATTATTGAAGATTTATTTTCATAAATATTTTGATTATCTCTAAAATTATTTATATTTCTTTATAACTTTTAAGAATTTATAAAATTTAGAAATCAATATTTCATTGATTATTTATCCCTGAATGATTTTCTAATTGTATTTTAGTATAAATTCAGTATTAAATACCAGAATGCTTCAAAAATTATGAAATTCATATTTTATTAAGTTTGGAATATTTTGAGAATTTTAAAATTATTTTGAAAATTTTTCGGATCAAATTTACCCGCTCGATTGTTCGTTAAATGGTAAAATGCGGGTCTGATGTGCGACTCAACAATGCTTTAAAAATTGTATAAAGTGTGTTATGTGCGGTATGCGCGTGTTGCGCGTGCCTGACTTGGGTTATTTTATTTTATTTTATTTTTCTACAAGAAATTGCTTAAGTGACTTCGTGAAATAAATAAATTTTTACGAAAAATTACTAATAATTAATCGGTGAAATTCGCGTAGGACGTCCGATATAAACGGGAACCCGCGAATTTTACCGTCGTCGGCGATGAGCCTTGACGAGCCGACAGTGAACGGTGATGAATATTTTTGAGTCCTAAGAATAAAATCATAAAATACCAATAAGACTAATTAATAGTTGATTTGTATCGGTGATTGGGAATGTGAAATTGTGGACTATTGTAGTTGTGACGTCGATTATGTTTCGACGGGATAGTCCAATAAATAGAGGAAACGCTGCCCGATTTCCGAGAAATCAAATTCCAGAAATAAGAGAATGTATCCTTTAATCATCCGAAACGTCGAACGAATATATTTGAATACTTTATATGAAATCTGATCGCATGTTGTAGTGAAATATTTTGCCAAAAATATCCAATAACCCTAATTTCCAAAACCGACGGGTATATATATTTCCCGAAAATAAATACTGAACCGACTTTCAAGGACGTGAAACCTAATTGTTATATGAAGTACAATAATGCGTTTAAGTACGAGTCGGGTTTTGATATCGTATGGGTAGAGTACTAGCGAAGAAATGTCAAGCATATTCGGTCGTCTAATCTAGGATGTTTCGGTTCAATAGGTCCCAATCGAAAGCCCGAGCATCCGGGTCGGTTCAAAGCCAGCGAGTAGTAATCATAAAGCGTATTAAGGCAAGTACCCCTGACCATATCTTTTATGGTTCAGTAATATATGAATAACTGTTGATTTAAATTGTGTAGTGGAACAAAACGTTTTAAGTTACGTATCCCCTGTGTTAAAAATGTTCTGTTAACTTATGATTGTGGGAAAAGTAACTTCTGAAAATTCCTATCTCTAAATTGTGTATAAAATTGAAAAGGTTTTGGAAAGTGTGCTATGATGGAACTGTTTTAAAAAGAGATAGGTAGGAGTGGATTTGAAATGAATCAGATATTGGATAACAGTCATAAGTGGCTAAGTCGCTTGCGCGCCCTATCTAAACCGCTTAGTCCAGCATAACTTATCAGAGACCTAGCTAGTCTCTGGGGATCCAGTACGAATTATGTGAAAGCCCGATCAGCTTTCCTAGACGAATTGTGTGATAGCCCGGCCAGCTATCCTAGATAAATTGTGTGGAGGCTTGATCAGTCGTCCCTAGATAACATCCAATATATATATTTGATTGTGGTTTATGGTTCCAGTAGCTGAACAAATGATTTTGTGGTCCCCGTAACGGAATATATGGTTTTGAGGTTGTTGTAATGGAATAGACAATTTGAAAATGAAAATAGCATGCTAAAATTGGACTTTGGTATTTGCCAGCACACGACTGATGTTATGTTTTAAAAAGCATGCTAGTAGTTGATATCCAGTTTACACCTGTTTTACTTGTTTTTGAACAAGTTCTGATTTCTGATCCCATAACTGTTTATCATAAATTATTTTATTTGTTATTCATAGAGTGGTGCTGCTGAGAGATTGATCGCTCACTCTTGCAAAATATTTTGTATATTCATATATTGTAGATGCCTAGGAGACCCGTCTGTCACAGGCAGGGCCAGATTCCAGTTCCTCCCATCGGGCTCCTCTGAGATGGTTGTGTCAGACCAGATGTGGTCTGTTGAGTTGCTGTAAAAAGTTAGTTGTGTCAGGTTGTTTTAAATAATTTGGTTTGTATTAATTGTGTAACCTAAATCATACTTAAACCTGAAAAAGATCTTGTGAAGGGGTTGTGTTTATATTGAAATAAGAATGAGTTAGTTGTATTAAAATTGTGATTTAATTGTGGTTGAGGCCGTCAGATACTGTGATGATAATGATGATGAAAGTGATCTAGAAAGAATGGCAAAAGAATATTCAAACTTGCCATCATATGAAGTAAGTGCAGTTGATGTACAGAGTGTTGCATCCATTGAAAGACAAAGTGCAATATTTTTTTTTTGACAAATAAAAGTGCAATATTTGTTGAAAGACAAAGTGCAACATCCGTTGAAAGACAAAGTGCATCATCCCTTAATACACAGAATACAGCATATGTTGATGATCACTTTTCATTAGGCGCTGAAGGTCATTCTAGATTACTATTTCATAGAACTCATTCTTCAAATCAAAGATCCACCAACTCAGGGGGAGTGCTATCTAGTCAACACTCAGTCATACATCAAGACACCAATGAGGCCACTTCATCGAGAGAAAATCTACCACCTCAAAGAAAATGGACTAAGAATTATCCATTTGAACTGATTATTGGTGATGCAACATCTAGAGTGCAAACAAGGAAATCAACTTAAGATGAATGTATGTACAGTAGCTTCCTATCACAGGAAGAACCAAAGAAGGTACTCTAATGGATCCAGATTAGGTTTTACCTATGCAGGAAGAGATAAACTAATTTGAAAGAAACAGGGTATGGATATTAAGTGGGTATTCAGAAATAATATGGATGAAATGACATAGCCATAAGGAACAAAGCTAGATTGGTTGCAAAAGATTACTCACTGGGAGGTCGTCAACGCTTTTACCCTTTAGGTTTTGGTAATTTGTCAAAAGTAAAAGTGAGAATTAAATTAGATTTCTAGGTCACGTAGAATCCTTCCTTAGGGTTTTATGTGAGGCACTTACCGGAATCAAGTCGAACTAAGTCATTTTGGATAAATCGTACTAAAATGCTTTCTGACACATCTTCAAATGACATGACTTGGGATAGATATATCAACTCAAGGATATATTTTATATTAGGTTGCTTTTGTCAAACAAACCTAAGCTTACGGCTAAAGGCATAAAAACTGAGAACTTTCGAACACTACTTTTACGAACCAAAAATGATCAAATTATTTAAAAGCATCTCACACTTAAATGTTTTACTCTCAAATATATTGAATATATTTATTGAATATTTATGTTCAAATTTTTAGTGCCAAAAGACCCAAAATAGATTTTATTCCGAATTACCCGTAAATCCTTATTTATCCAGATAAAATCATATAAAATTCAAAGATAATTATTCCTTGGACCTCATAATCATTATTTTATAAGTAATATTATTATTGAATAGTTTTGAAGTCAAAAATTTTGTCTGCCTCGTCGGTAAAGACAAATGTATTTTCCGAGCGCTCTGGAAATCTGTTTTAACATTCGTAAAAAATCCTAAACAATACTTCCAAATGTCTTTTAGACTTGAAACTTCGGATTTGTCTTTCTTATATTTCCTTATTTCACATATATTATTTTCGTGATTTTAGCATGATTTTTTTCCGGGACCCCTAAAACGATACGTAATTGATTTATCGGTCGCTTAAAAGTCATAGATGGTAAACTTATTTCAAGGTGAAATTTTTACCATGATCCTAAGATATTATTTTTAGAGGATCTCCAAAATTTCATAATATTTTATTGATTTTCGATTTTTAGTGAAATACGCAATTTTGGTCGTCAAATCACTTTTTGGCATGCAAATTTGAATTCCTACACCTTTAAATAAATTGTATGTACCAGCCCCCACTTGTCCTTGCCTTGGAAGATGTGTTAGCTTTATTCTAAAGCTAAAAACCCTAACATTTGGCCTATAAAAGGACCCCTAACCCTCCTCTTTCCCCAAGCCCTTGGGGAGCCAACTCTATGCTGATAAAACCACTCTAGAAACACTCTCTCTTCTTCTCCTAAATTTCAAAAACGTTTTTAGAGCTTAAGCCCTCCTTCTTTCATGTTTTAATTGATTTTGGCTTGGTTTTTATCACCCTTTCTCACCCAAACACACACCCATTTGGCCCCCTCTCTTAGGCACGTTTCTTGGCCTTATTTTTCTGACTTTGAGTGACTACTTGAGCCTTAAAAATTCAGTAGCCAAAACCACCCTTCGGCCATTTTTTCCTGTGCCTTTTCCGGCGACTAGTTTTGTGTGTTTTTAGGCTTCACCATCTCGTATCTCTTGTAGTCTTATCTATTTTGAGGGGCTTAAGCCTTTGTAAGGTCAAGAGTCATAATATTGGTTTATTTTTAGTGCATTGAGTGTTCTTGAACCCATCCTTGTTAGATCCAACCATTTGATACACTTTGGTCCAAGTTCCGTGAACTTTGGCATAAAACGCACTTGTTCTTAATTTATTCGTGTAGTATGTTTTGGAGCCTTAGTAGGAACATACCAAGAGTTAGTAGCTAAGATCTAATAAATTTTAAGTCCGTTCACTAAAGATTAGGAGCTTAAAGTAATTAAAGGCATTTAGACGATTTTCGGTTAAAACCAATGTCCCTAAACGAGCATAAACCGTAAGTGGTTTTATTCTTGGTTTTTGAATTCCGAAATCTTGTCTAAGTTTGTTCTTGATTTTTTCATTTGAATCTTGATTATAAAGAAGAGTTATATTGAACAAGAACATAACAAACTAGGCCATTTGAACTTGAAGAAGCAAGTTCAAATTTTCGACCATACGAGTTGTTATACTCGGCCGAATATAAAAGCTCCAGTGCCTTGCGTTTCTTACTTATTTTTCTTTCTTTAACAAGTGCATTAAGCTAGCTATAGTCTTGTGTTATTAAGTTCTTAACCCTTTCATACTTTCTCTTGAAAGAACTTCAAGAAACGAGACAAAAAAGCATTCGGTTTCACTATTCTTGGTCGAATAGTTTTGCTAGGCACATTGGTTGCATTTTGATAGTTTTGATCTATTTACCAAGTGCATTTAGCAAGGTATAGAGTTGTATTCTTAAGTCCTTGACCCTTTCATTATATCTCTTGAAAGGACTTAAAGAACGGGCCTCTAAATTGTTCATTCGGCCCTTACGTGTTCCGTGTTCATCCTTGGCCGAATAGAGCACACACTTGCATTCATATTTATTTGCTTGTCTTGCATTTTGTTTGTGTGATTTGTCCCTTGCGTGACATATCCCGACAATCTTTTATATAGTTTCCGCACTAGTGTAACGCGTATTAGCGTGGTGAAAGCCGAATAGTTTAACGTGTAATAGCGTCAATTTATATATTTTCTCATTAAATATATATTGCTTGTTTGCTTGTGTGCTTGTAGCTTGTCTTCTTTTCTTTGCAGTGAGGTGAAGTGAAGTGAGATGATCTTTGTGCTAAGACCCAAGTCTTAGGCGTACTAACGGGGAGTTAGTAGCCTTTGCACCGTGAGGCAAACGAAAGACCCGAGATATAAAACCTAGATTCGAGACCCGCCAAGAAGAAGAAGGACGAAGGCTACGTAAAAGGATTTATGAGTGCTTGAGGACGTGACTAGGTTATTACGCTCCAAGATAGTCTTGTAATAGGGTTTCTATTTATTTTGAGGAAGTTACGTATGTGTAACGTTCCAAGACATTTAAATAGTGGTTAGTGTGTAAAGGTTTCTCCGCCTACTATAGAGGAGGTTCTTTATAGTAGAGAAAATCTCGAGTTCGGGGAGGAGCATGGGGACTGGAGTTGGGGTGAGTAGACTCCGTTGGTTGAGTTAGCCACCACGAACCAGGATAAATCAACCATGTCGTGCATCTTCTTTTTGTATCTTTATTTTCCGCACTTAACTAGCTTGCATACAAGTATTTAACGTTAAAGAGGAGAAAAGAAATTTCAAAAAGCCAAGCTCTTAAATTTTAAAAAGGTGATAAGCTATTCAACCCCCCATTCTAGCTTATCGAACCCACTCGCGGGACCTATCAGTTGGTATCAGAGCAGTGATTTTGACCGTATTTATTGATTATTATGATAATCGAGGAATACGATAAAAAATAGATCCTAACGGAGTTAACGACTATTATAAAAGTCGTTACGTAAAACCGTATTAAGGACAACTTTTTATGGCGTACATAAGTACGATTGGTTGCGGGGAAGGACTTTCGAGTTCTCGACCACCTCTATTTGATGGCACAAACTTTGCTACGTGGAAAACGTGTTTTAGAATATACGCGAGATCACAAGGAGTTAAGGTTTGGATGGAGATTGAAGATGGTGTTTTAGTCCCTATGAAAAGCATAGGTGATGAACTTGTCGAGAAGAAATTTAGCGAATATAACCCCGAAAAAGAAAGTCAAATGAACATAGCCGATAAAGTGGAAATGGTCTTGACTAGTGCACTTGCGGTAAAAGAATACAAACATGTTAATAACTGCAAGTCCGCACAAGAAATGTGGAACAAATTAGGCATTACTTATGAGGGTACAAAAGATATTAAAGAATCCTGAATGGATACTTTGATACAAGAATATGAAAATTTTAAACTCCTTGAAAGCGAGACTATCATCGCTATGGAAATGAGGTTTACTCGTATAATCGATGAACTTTCACAACTCGGAAAAGCTTATATTATGAACGAGAAAAATCGTAGGATTTTGAAAGCTTTGGCTCCTAGTTGGAAAGTTAAAGTTACCACAATAAAAGAAATGCATAACCTCAATTCATATGCTATCGATAGCTTGTTCGGAAACCTTCGTGCTTACGAAGAGGATAATATTCCAGAAAAGGTTATTCCTAAAGTCGAAGATAAAAGGAAAAATATGGCCTTACAAATAATTTTAATTGATGAAGATGAAAATGATGATGAGTTGATCGAAGAGTTGCAAAATCTCGATGAACAAGAGATTGCACTACTTTCAAGACAACTTCGTCGGGTTTTGCAAAGTAAAGCTGAAAGGTACGGAAAAGGTTTCCTTAAGTCGGGTAATCAACAACGTGTGTTTAACTCGAAAGGAAGACCGAATTACAAGAGTAATAATTTCCAACCTTTGAACTTTAACAAAGGCAAAGGGATGCAACAACCGAATAATGGTTATAATTATAATAATTCGAGTTTTTTGAATAATTATGTTGCCCCTAAGCCGAAAGAATCGTCAAACAAAGAAGCACATAATTTGTGTTTCGAATGTAAACAACTCGGTCACTTTAAACGGGAATGTCCAAAATTGGCTAAAGGCCGAAGCCTTATTGTCGAGAATGGATGGGACTTAAATGAGGATGAAGAAGCTCCTGAACAAAGTGAAGAGGTCGTGAACTTGTGCTTGATGGTGACTGGTGATGAAAAAGAAATGATAGAAGCTTGTCAAGAGGTAAGCCTAAAACCCTTAGATAATTTAGCTTCTTGTAGTAGTGATAATGTTAACTTAAGTTTGTCCAAAGTAGATCATTCTAAGTTGAGTATTTCGGAGTTGATGAACCCTGTTAATATGTTGAAATTGAGGTATGATAATATTAGCCAAATATATATCACGATTAATTCCGAAAGGAATAAAATTCGAGATATGAATATTGAGCTACAAAAAGAGGTCACACGCTTGGCCGGTACTCAAGTCAAGGACGTTGAAAATTAGAAGTCGAAAATGAAAACGAGAAGGTTCAATTATCCAAGAGTACTAATGATCTCCATGTAGAGGTTTTGAACTTGAAAATTCAAAATGAATCATTAATTCATAAGAAAGAAACAAGTAGTGAAAGGATAAAAGAATTAGAAGAATCCTTAATGGGCGATGTTGAACAAGAGTGTAATGAAGCGTTTAAAACGAAAGAGCTTGACTACAAATTGATCTTATCTCAAAAATATTTCGAATTTACTCAACTAAGGAATAAATTCGAAACTGAATCCAAGAAACGAGAAAGCGTTATCTCAGAACTTGAATCGGTTATATTGGATAGACAAAGACTCGAAATAGAAAATCACAAGCTCTTAGTTCAAATTGAGCATCAAGATATTCAATTACGTAATAAGATAAATATCTTGTTAGCGGAAAAGGAAAATCTTGAGATTTAATCGTTTATCAACGTATGGTATTAAACTCTAAGGAATCATTTAATCGGGAAGGATTGGGATATAATTCGAGATCTTCACCTAAGAGTGAGTTTCGAACCCCTAAAACCTCGATAAATACAACTCCTAAGTCATCTTCTACTACATGTTCTTATTGTAATAAGGATGGACATATTCATCTTTATTGCAAAACTAAAGAGGTGAACGTAAGGGGAAGTATAAGTGGGTTCCTAAAAGTGAACTTATAAAGAGAAGAAATGAAACAAAGGTTGTTCAAAATAAAAGACAAATGATCAAAAATGACAAGAGACAACCTAAGTTTCATTATTATCAAGAATATAACATTTATCAATGTAGGAATGTTAAAAATCAAATTAGTGAAAGCACTAATAAGGGACGATTTTTGAACACTCCCAAACAAGGTTATAAGACTCAAAATCCAAGTGGTTATGATCATACTCAAAACTTGAATGTTAACTTTATGCTTAAAAATACGAGTCATTTGCATGCTAGATTGAGTCATAATTATTATGTGCCTAATGTCTATCCTCGTGCTAATTATTATAATTCGAGTCATCATGCTTAAGTTAGTGATAAAAATTCGAATCAAATTGTATATCCTAGGTTCGAAAATGATCATGCCTATCCTAGAAATATGTCTTATGCTCCTCGTAGAAATACTTATCATGTTTCTAATAGGAATCAAGCATCTAAAAATCTATTTGGTGTTAATAATGATTATCATATGCCTAGATTTCTATATGCAAACTCTAGTATACCGTATGATGAACCAACACCCGGACCCTTGAGAAAGAAGGATACCAATAGGTTTAATTGATCCTTTGTATAGGTGTGCCTTGCTATCAAGAAAGATGTGTGGTATCTTGATAGTGGTTGTTCACGACACATAACATGTAATAAAAGTTACCGTAGGAATTGTCACATTTGGTGATAGTAGCAAAGGTGATATCATTGGTATTGGTGATCTTGGCAATTAAAACTTTAAAATATATGACGTACAATTAGTCACAGGATTAAAGTATAATCTATTGTCAATTAGCCAACTTTGTGATAATGGATGCAAGGTTACATTTTATCCAACTCATTGTTCCATCTTTGATAATAATGGAAGACTGGTTATAACATGTCCAAGAGATAATAATGTATACGCTTTTAACATTAACAATTACGAAAATATGTGTTTAGTTACCACAAATGAGGATCCTTGGTTATGGCACCGAAGGATGGGTCATATTAATATGAAACTCATTAAGAACATTTGTTCGAATGAACATGTTCGTGGTTTACCGAAACTCAATTTCGTAAAAGATCATATATGTGAAGCATGTGAAATTGGAAAACAAATTAAAGCATCTCATAAAGCTAAATTCATGGTGTCTACGACTAGACCACTCGAGCTTCTACATATGGATCTTATAGGACCTGTTCCCGTATAAAGTTTGGGAGGATGTTCGTACACTCTAGTAGTAGTCGATGACTTCTCACGTTATACGTGGACGGAATTCCTAAAAACAAAAAGCGATGCACTTGAATCATTTATTGCTCTTTGTAAAAGGATACAAACTCAACAAGAAATGTCTATCGTCTATATAAGGACGGATCATGGAAAAGAGTTTCAAAATTCCGAGTTTGTACACTTTTGTGAAACTAGTAGTATTACTCACAACTTCTCTCCTCCTTATACACCTCAATCAAATGGTGTAGTTGAAAGGAAGATTAGAACGTTGCAAGAAATGGAAAATACAATGTTGAATGAATATCGGAGACCTAAATATTTTTGGGCCGAAGCGATGTCAACATCTTGCTATGTTCTTAATAGAGTACTACTAAGACCTATTAAAATGAAGACTCCATATGGGCTTTATTTCAATAAAATACCAAGATAACTTACTTCAAAGTATTTGGAAGTAAGTGCTTTATTTTGAATACAGAAGATTATTTAACGAAGTTCGACCCAAAATCTAGTGAGGGCGTATTTCTTGGATATTCAAATACAAGCAAATCTTATCGGGTATTCAATCTTAGAACTTTGATGGTGGAAGAATAGTTAAATGTAGTTTTTGATGAATCTAAACCACATTCGAAGGATAAAGATTTGGTCGAAGAGGATAATGATCCAAAAGTTGATTGTCAAGATAATGTGGAAAATACCATTAAATAAATTGATGCTTTTGATCATGGAACAATTGCTCCTAATAATCTTCTCGAAGTAGTTGAAGTCGATAATGGACTACCTCCGGATATACCTTGGGTTAGAAGTTATCCAATCGAAAATATTATGGGATACCTAACTAGAGGAGTTCAAACTTGATCTCAAGTACAGAATATTGCTAGTCACTTAGCATTTCTATCACAAATAGAACCCAAAAAGGCTAAAGAAGCTTTACTCGATGAGGATTGGATTCTTGCGATGTAAGTTGAATTAAATAATTCACTCGTAGTAATGTTTGGGAACTAGTTCCGCCTCCGCCCAATACTTCCACGATTGGAACTAAATGGGTCTTTCGAAATAAATTAGACGAAAGCGGAACTGTGGTAAGAAATAAAGCTAGACTAGTAGCTCAAGGTTATACGCAAATGGAAGGAATAGACTATGATGTAACTTATGCTCCCGTAGCTAGACTCAAAGCAATTCGTATATTTTTAGCATTTGCGTGTCATAAGGGATTCAAGGTTTATCGAATGGATGTTAAATCAGCTTTCCTAAATGGTGTCTTAGAAGAAGAAGTCTATGTAAGACAATCTCCGGCATTTGAGGATTTAACACATCCGGTATATGTGTATAAACTTTATAAAGCCTTATATAGACTAAAACAAGCTCCGAGAGCTTGGTACGAGTGTTTAAGCAAATTCCTAGTCAACAATGGATTCAAAATAGGAATAGCCGATACGACTTTATTTACGAAGTATGAAGGTGAAGATATTTTGCTCATTCAAATTTACGTAGATGATATTATTTTTTAGTCAACCAAAGAATCACTATGTAACGAATTCTCGGAAATAATGAGTAAAGAATTCGAAATGAGCATGATAGGAGAACTAAATTTCTTCACAGGGTTGCAAATTAAGCAATCCGATGAAGGCATTCATATATCTCAATCTAAGTATTGCAAGGAAATGCTTAAGAAATTTGAGATGGGGAATGTTAAACCACTTAGTACTCCTATGTCTCCTTCGGAGAAATTAATTGCAGACGAGACCGGTAAATCGGTAGAAAACAAGAAATATCGTGGTATGATAGGCAGTTTATTATATATCACTGCTAGTAGACCGGATATTCAATATAGTGTTTGCAAATGTGCACAATTTCAAGTAGATCCAAAAGAATCTCACTTATCCGCGGTTAAACGGATTTTTAGATATCTTAAGGGGACCACTGAACTCGGACTTTGGTATCTTAATGGATTACCATTGGACCCAGTGTGTTTTTCTGACTCGAATTATGCGGGTCATTTAATCGATAGAAAAAGCACTAGCGGTACTTGCTAGTTTCTCGGTGGATGCCTAGTTTCTTGGTTTTCAAAGAAATAAAATTTTGTATCCATGTCTACCGGGAAGCTGAATATATAGCGGCCGCAAAATGTTGTGCTCAAATATTATAGATGAAGCAAACATTAGCCGACTAAATGATTAAATTTAATGCGGTATCAATTTTGTGTGATAATACGAGTGGAATAAATTTAAGTAAAAATCCAGAGTCGCACTCTCGTATAAAACAGATTGATATACGACATCACTTCTTACGTGATCATGTCAATAAGGGTGATATTTTAATGGATCATGTTGATACCGAAAATAATATTGCCGATATATTCACGAAGCCTTTGCATTTCGAAAGATTCACTAAGCTGCGATTGCTCTTAGGAATGTTAGAATGCAAATCTTAATTAAATATAGAAATATTCTATATTTAGTTAGACTTTCATTTTAAAAGTATACGCAATTTGAATTTTGGCCAAATCAATTAAGCATATTGTATGAGCGGATTTTTGGTTGCCAAATTTCAGATTTCTCTGCAATATATTTGATTAACGTAAATATTATATTTAATATTTATGATTTGTCTAAAAACCATCTTGAATATATTTTAAGATGAAAGGATAAATTTAAATGGTTCTATTTTGCATGGCCTTGGAATATCGAATATTTCAAAACTCGGGGCAAAATATCAGAGCTATTTAAATTTAATCAAGTTTTTCAAATATTATTATTTGAAAAATAATATAATGCTATTTATGACATCTACACATTTTAAATATTGCAAGTATCGTAATATTAATATAAAAATGTGAAAAATGCAAAAAATGCAAGGATCATATTTTTATGTCCAAAAATAATTGTTTTAAAATGTTATATCATTTTTCAAATTTAAAATGTCATATTTAGAAATATTTTGACTAAAAATTATTCGGTTTTGTTTTTAGATAAAATTCAAGAAATTCAAAATTAAATCCAGAAAATTGCAATTTTATTTTTGTGATTTAAGGAAATAATTTATGAATATATATTAAATTTATTTAAAATAAATAAAACTGATTTTATGATTTAACTTTTCATTTTCCCGATTTTAGGAATATAAAAGTAAAAATCAATTAATCTGGTTCGTTGATTTTAAAAGGCGGACGAATTTGAACTGTCTAAATCAAGGAGTATATATCATTTTATGTGTGCGTATTTTCAGTTGTGTACGGACGTGTCTCTCTCTCTCTCTCACGCGCCTCTCGTCTCTCTCTCTCTCGCCGCTCTCTATATCTATCTAAAACCTAACCGGCGATTGCTCCTTTCCGATCAAACACACTCAACCTCGATGAAAATCGATCTCATGTTCGTGATTCTCTCCTTAAAACACATCGATCCACACCTATATAGCATGATTATGTTTTCTAAATCTCAAACCCTCGAAACCCTAGCTCTTCGATTGGTTTCAATTTGACTCTGTTTTGTTGTTGTTTCATGCAATTCATGCTCTTCTCGTGTTGGTTTATTGGTTATCTTTCTTATTTCAGAAAAGTCCCTTGATTGGCTTTCAAAAATTCGATAATTTTATTTATTTTGGAGTTTCATTCACTTGATACTCTATATTGTTGAAATTTCAGCGCCTAATGCTTTTATTCTGCTGTCCTAATTTGTGTTGTAGATTTCTTGTTATTGGAGTTCCATCTACCTTGGGGTGTTTGTGTGTTTTATGGATGAATTCGTGTTCTTCACATATGATTACATCTATGCCTTATCTTGATTACAGTTTTAAGGCATATATGATATGAATGATTATCTTGATTGATGTAGTGGTATGTATGTATATGTATATAGTTTGATTACTGGGGATATTCATTTTAGGATCATATAATAGTCATTGTAAGTGTGCTTGATGGATACGCCTTGGTTGATTGAATGATGTGCTTGCAATTATGGTTGGTTTGCTATCTAGTGTTTATGTGAGCTTTGTATGCTTGATTAGTTGTGTATCTTACGTATGCTTCCTTAGTTGTAAAATTGGAATTGCCCTGCATCTCTGATTATTGTGCTTATTATGGTGTGAGTCATTTAAGTTAGAGCTTTTTGCATGTTTGCCTTGATTTAACTCTTGCTTTACCCTGAGCATGTAGAGTTATTGTTATTTGTGTGGCTAAAATAAACTTAAGAAATGTATTTAATTCTTGGATTCTCAAATTTTGAGAAATTTATCCTTGAATTAAAAACTAAAGTCTGACAGTTTTAATATGTGATTAAGTGCTTTGTGTGAGATATTTGTTTAAGGTGCTCTATTTGTGTCATCCTGTTTAATGTATCTCACTTATGCATTGAACACACACACGTGTGCACTTAGAACCTAACTGTCTTATGTGCTATCTGATTATCTTGAAACTTTTGTTGCATTAAGTCTAAGCCGTTAGTTGCATCTCACTTAGCATGTTAACAATTTTTCATGTGCACTTAGTTGTTTTTGGTATTTACTTAATGTGTTGCATATTATTATGGAGCTTTGTGCAGTTTGATATTTGTGTACATTTGTGTGGTTGATATGTATGCAATGGATATTTATGCAGTGTATTAGTTGTAAGATGTGCATGCTTATGAGCTGTTGATTTCTTTTGATACTAAGCCATGCATATTCTGCAACTTGAAATAACCTTCTTTGCATTAATAGTATTTGTTTTATACAAATATCTACTCTTTGTTACATATCAACTTTGCATTAAATGTGTTCACTGTTTCCCTAAATGATATTATCCTTTCCTACCTTGTTTATATGATGGTATCTGGTTTTGGCATTATTGTAAATGATGATACTCAGCCTTTTGGATCTTGACAGATTGATGTGTGATAGTACTTCTTGAAATTCTGTGTACTTACCTATACTGTGCTGTCCTTTTACTGTCAATCCTAGGTTACTTTCTACTGTGTTCTACTGTCTGTCACTGTTCATGTACTCATTTTATGTGTTATGTTTGGCTATTTAAGAGAGTGTTTATTGTTGTTTTAACTGCATATCTCCAGCATTCATTTCTCTTAGCTAGTTATAAATACACACCCCTTGCACACCATGACCAAAACACCAGTTGACACCACTATCAATTTTTTAAGTTCTCCTTCTTCTTTGCATGTTGAGTCTTTGCCTGAGGGCACCCTTGTTACTAGGTCTAGGAGAGCTAAGAAATCCAAAATGACCACTGATAACCAAAAGAAATTTGCTAAGGCAAGGATCTTAACTGGTAGAGTTGCCATTTTGGATAGAGAGTCTGAGTTGTTTCACTTGTTTGCTGTTGCTAAGTGGGGACCCTTATTGTTTTACCCTACTAGGAGAGTCTTAACAGAACTTGTCACTGAGTTCTATAGTAACATGGGGTTGGAGTATGGGGAAAACAGAGTTTGTTTTCTTACTTCCAAAATTGATGGCAAATCTGTTGTCATTGATTATGCTAAGTTGGGAAAAATTCTCAAACTCGATTCTTCCATCTTGAGCTTGCCACCAGTTGATGTGTCTTCCACATTCACCTTCAACAATGATGAACTTGATAAGTTCCTCACTGTTTTCTGTGGGAAAGAAGTCCCTAAAAATGTTTTTCAAAAAGATAAGGGTATAACTTATGAACACTTTACTCCTTTTTATCAAGTCCTTGCTGAAATTGTCAAAAATGATTTTTATCCTTCAAACACAAAAAAGTTTGTGAACTTTGTAGAGCTTAAAATCATGTACAAACTTGCTTCAAAATCTGTTGATTTTAACTTGCCTTATGTGATCTTGACAAAAATGATTTCTGCTGCTCAACATGGTTATATGCCTTATGGTCTTCTTCTCACTCATGTGTTTGAGTACTTCCACTGTGACTTGCTTGCTCAACCACATTTCTATGTGAACCCTAGCATTTCTGATAAGACTCCTAGGACTGTCTTGCCTTTACCTGAAAATGGCATGCCTCCTTCTGTTAGTATTCAGTTTGGTTCTTTTCCTGTTCCTTTGTATTCTGAGTATGTGCCTACTAAGACTTCTGTGTATGCCATGACTATTGTGATTGATGATGATGTGCCTGCTCCTGTGCCTGCTCCTGTTTCTGTTTCCATGCCTGCCTTGCCTATTTCCTTGCATGATTTGTCTGCTCCAGTTTGTGCTTTGTCTGCTCCTTCTTATGTGAATGCTTTGCCTGATGTTACTGTTGTTGTTCCTCCAAGTGATGTCCCCACTTCCAGTCCTACTCATGCCCAGCTAGTTGCATATTTTAATGTACTAGTTAAGCTTTCTGGAAAATGTGAAGAAAATGACATGAATTACAAGGACTTAAAACTCAAATATGATCTTTTAAATGAAAATTTTACTGAGTTATTGGGAAGGGTTGACATTCTTATGACTGTCTTGGGCTCAGTTATGGGTAGAGTGAGTGCAGTGGAGAGTAATCTATCTCAAGTTATTCAAATTCAGTTTGACTCTTCCTCTACTCAAGCTGCTCCTGCTACTGTCATTGAGGAAATCAACAATGTTGATATGGAAATAGTTGGCAAAGATGAGGATGTTGTTGGAAATGGAGATGACACTAGGGCTAGTGAGAATGTTTCTTTAGTTAATTCTATAATCAATTCTGATTCTTAAAATCAGGTTGATTAGTTGGTTTATGTTTGCATGCCTTTTGCTTGTAGCACTATTTGTTTTATGCTAGTTGGTTAAGTTGTCTAGTTTGTTAGTATTTCCTTGATTGGGTACCAGTAGAAAACTGGTTTGTTGTTTTTATGCTTAGCTTGTGTTTCAGTTGGATGGTTGTAGGCTTTTATGCCTTAGTTTGTGTTGGTTAATGCAGTATGCTTTCTTTTGAAATTGTTTAATTTTTCTAATGTTCATTGACTTAGAACTGCTGCATAAGCATACTAGGATCCAAGCACACACATGCCACTGATCCTATGGACTGCCTGGGGGCTTCTGCAAGGCTCCCCTGATCTATTCTCAGGGGGAACTGGCCACATGTAGAAAAGCATTTGCATTTGTGATTATTGCAGGATGAAATCTCAGCTTTGGTGCTTGTTCTTCTGGCTTTGGAACTACTCTATAGCA
This sequence comes from Apium graveolens, assembly GCF_009905375.1. Lineage (NCBI taxonomy): Eukaryota > Viridiplantae > Streptophyta > Magnoliopsida > Apiales > Apiaceae > Apium > Apium graveolens. The sequence goes on along the minus strand of NC_133655.1, from coordinate 96,317,371 downwards.
CTGACTTAAACTCCAAGATGGAGTGCTACTCGACCAAAAGAAATACATCAGCTACCAATCTATAATTTTATCTTGCTAAATTAGCATTATTTTTTTTAATTATGTTAAATAGAATAACTAATGTGTAGTTAGAATTATTTTTGGTAGAATATATACTCGGTTGTGTAGCATACTATCCTTAAACCTCTACGCTCTTTATAGTTTAAAATTTCATAGTTAGTAGGTTTAATGATATTTTGCTATAGCTAGATTTTATCTCGAATTAAAAGCATGCCTTAATATTCCTTGCATTCGAATTAATCTAGCTAAATCGAATAAATTGTTAAGTACTCGATATATAATTACAGATATTTTATAAAAGTACTAACAATGTTAAATGATGAATGTTTGCAGAAACTTAATGGATCATGGGCTTAAATATGGAAAATTCAAACAAACTTGAAACAATTCGATCCAAATTTCTCAAACTTTTTGTTATAAATTGTTAAGCTCCTAATGAAGATATGATACTAACAACATATCCAAATGCAGATTTAAAAATTGATTCTGTTGCAATCAATTTGGAACAAATTCGATCAAGAAACCAAGTTCAAACAAATCAAGATTGGACCATTTTCAAGACGAACTTAACATTTTGTAATCTATTTCATCTTATAAAAATGGGTGGTCTTTATGTATTCATAGAATAGGTTTTGACGAATTTGTAATTAATAACCAGTCCCAAATGTGAAGATTCGGGATATTTTGACTGGTTCGGAGTAATAAGGAGATTTGTAATAACCCCAAAAATTTTGAACTTTTTGTAACCCTTATGAATAGTGTTTTTGTTGATTATGCTGTGTAAGAAAACTTTTCATGCCACACTTTGTAGAGGTTCTTTTACTGTTATTCTGAGATCTTATTAGTACTCTATATGGTATATAAGTGTATGTAAAGATCGTCAGAATCCAAAATCGAACACTTGGATTTTTCCCGAAAATTCACCCGATACCGAAAGAATTGAGTATATGGTAACAGGATAAAAATGATTTAAATTCAAGGATTATAAGAGAGGATCATAAAAGGAATATAATGTATTGAGAAAGGTTAAGGAAACCCAAGTAATAAGATCCTGGGTATGATCCCTCAAACAATAAACGAGAACGAAAGTTAAGCGATCCGTATAACAGATCAGCGGTCATTAGCCAAGTAATTAGGAGTTAATCAAAGAGGTTAGTGATGATGATGTCACCATACCAACAAGAAGAGGACAAGTGTGGGAAGATGACATCGGAAGATGACATAAGCATGACCAAAAAGGGAAGGAAGTGTTGGTTGATTATAAACCACACAAAATTTACCATGGTTAAAAGGTTAATTAATCAAAACCAAAGCAAAACAACCAAGCAAAACAAATCACAAATCACAAAACACAAGTTGACTTTCATTATTCAAGAAGAAGCTCTCGGCCTCTTTTCTTTTTCAAAGGAAAGAAAACTCAAATTCAAGTTCCAAGCTTTGTTAATTAGTGAGGTAATTATCCAAGGTTCCTTGTACATAGATATAGATATCCTATGAATCTAAGCTTCAAATTCCTTCACAATCTCTTCCTATAATTCATGGAAGAAGAGAGTGAATAGTGTTTTTCAAGAACTCGAAATTTTGATCTTGTATTTTTGTTTAGATAAAGCTTTAGTAAGGATTTTCCAAGATTGTTTCAAGCTCATTAGTTACTCCTACTCTCAAGGAAGGTATAATCTCTTAACCTAGCATTATTATTGAATGTTAAGAGCTTATTATGAGTAGTATAGTTCATGAGAGGCATGATTATTGTGTATTTAGAGATTGGTTGGTTTTGTGATGTTTTTGGAGTTGTAAATCTTGATTATTAGTTGATGAACTTAAGTAAGCTCTTAGTTCATGATTGAGAAGTAGTATAAATTGGTAATCTTGAGATGTTGGGGCTGTTTTAGTAGTGTATGGATGGAGTTTGGTTGTAATAATGATTGAGGGTTGATTGTGGATTGATTTGGAGTAGTATAAAATTTGGTAATCGCGTAAACATAGCCGTCGTAATGCCCGATTTACTTTAGACTGTTTTTGTTCTTAAAATCAGGACACGTGAACTCACTGTTAGGTTTTGACCATTCCAATGTATAGATAGTTCATGTTACGAGCTTCGTTTTGATATGTGGTTCGCTTGAATCCGATGTACGGTTTAGGAGAAACGACCATTTTACGTAACGGCGTTTCGCGACCAAACCATTACCCCTCGCCTTACTTTGAAACCTTGGTTAAGGCCCTTAAATGACTAATTGGAGTATAAAACAATTGTGTAAAGTGAATTAGGCAGTTGGTAGGGTACTCGCGAAAGAATCGCCTTAAAACTCTTAATGGTTAATTTATTAAAAATTGTGGATCCAAGGGTACTCGAGCGACTTAAGTGAATCGTTAAGCGTAAAAGCGAACGTTAAGGTCTAATTGGTTAAAGTATAGATTCATAAGCGACTTTGGTTTAATTCCAACTTATATGTTGTTTATAGGTTACCAGACTCGTCCCAAGCCTTTTATCACCCCCAGTCGCTCTGGCAAGTTTTCTACCCGTTATACTGTTGTTGTGATGTATATATCTATATGCATTATCTTGTGATAGATGCATGATTGTTATTAGCAAAAGCTTGCGATATATTGGAGCATGCTGATATGGTTTATATGCATGCCTGTTTCATAATATTGATATCTAATTGTTGATTCATGCTTATAAATTGCATAATACCTAAGTTAGAGATAAACAGTAGTTGTGTATACCCTTAGTATAGGGGACCCAAAGGTGAACATTTTCTAAAACCGGGAGTCGATGTTCCCGAGTATATTATATATATTTATATATATAGCTGTAGTTTTCAAAACTATTAATCGAATAAGGTTTAATCGATAACTTTATTTTTATTAATGAATATTACTTTGAATATTCATTCGAGGACTTATGACTCGGTTTATTTTATTTAAGGAATATTATCTTGAATATTCATTCGAGGACTTATGACTCTGTTTATTCTATTTAATGAATATTATTTTGAATATTCATTCGAGTACTTATGACTCCGCTTATTTACTAAATAATATTCTTTATTTTATTAAAGAATAATGTTTCGATAATCAAACTTATTTTCGATTATTCAAATAAAGATCGTACTTTCGTATAAGTATATCTTTGGTTATTTAATATTCATTTCAAGTATGAGTTTTAAAACTTCTACTTCAATTATTTTTATAAAGATTATTCTTTATGGGAATATTATTTAAATAATAATATTCAGATATTTTCTAATATATTGGGACTGATTTATTTTATTAAATCAGCATTACTCCAAACATTCATAAAAATGTTTTGGAGTCTTCAAAATGATTTTAAAAATTAGGACGGATCCCAAAACTCATTTTATATTTAAGATCCTCCTTTCGAAGGGGATTTAAATACTCGCTCAAAACCTGAGGGATCCGGCTCTGTGGTGTATTTTATATTCGCAACAAGGTTGCTGTTTTGATAAATGAATTGATTACTTACCCAACGTTCGGGAAGTAAGTCCATCTAATTGAGTGGGCATAAGCGATAGGCCGGGGTACGGTCTATCAAACTGTAAGTGGCTGGGTGGCAGCCCATCAACGCGTAAGAGGTCGGGTGGCGGTCCAGCACAAGGTCCTAATGAGGCCAGGGTGATGACCGGTGGGGGATTCATCCATCTACTAGTAGAAAAGGTTACTTATTGGTATCTTTGCCTGATCAGCAAGATATCGGGTTTATGCCAAAAAAAAATTCTTTCCAAAATTCATTGGATATTACAAACTCTGTTCATACTCTACATGACAGAGGTTTCCAGGAAATGTATAAGAGATATATATATGTGGATATATATATCAGGACTAAATAAAGTATCTCGTAACTTCATTTAATTCAATAATATTTCAAAGATTGAATCTATTCAAGTCTTAACTTGTGGTCTTATCTATGGGATGAACTTTCGAAAACTATGAACAGTGGTAGTTCAAGTAGTTTTCTAAAATGGTATAAGTATAGTGAAGTAATTGGTAACTTCATCTTCCTTTAAGCTTATATCCAGTAATTAATTACCTTACACTTGATAAAGGTTTCTAGTAAGTTATCCATTTAGATACTTGCATTATTGTTTACACTATATATTATCTTGCGAGCTGTAATGCTCACTCGTGCTTCATTTCTTCATCACACAACAACAGTTAGGAAAGATGGCCAGACTCAAGCAGACCCAGCGCAAGCGCGTGGGAAGCGTCCCGCGTCTTCCCGTTGATATCGTAGCTGCTATAGCTGCAGAGGTAGATCTATTTGTAGATCAGGCATTCTACTTTTGGGAATCAATTATGTATAATTATAACTTGTGGCAGATAATGGAAATTAACTATAAACTTATCAAGTAATCATTTTGGGTTGTAATAACTTTTAAATTGTGGATTCAAGGACTTGTACTTATTTCAATTTCATCTCTGAGACTATAACGTGTTGTGGTGTGTGTTAGTGTGGGGTCACAGCATGAGGTTATTTATTATTAATTAAGTTATGTGATATTGTGGAAAGAAAGACCGTGACGACCCAGATCCCCGACCCCGGATCTGGGGGTGTTACAGAAATGGTATCAGAGCTAAGCGTTATAAACCTCATAGATGATGCGACGATATAATAATAAACTCACAAAGATAATAAGAACTCTTGCCAAGTTCATAGTCGGACTACTTAAAGTAGCACTGACAGTTAAAACCCTTACGGGAACCCTTATAAGTATCATGATAGTAACTTAGCTCGTTTAATGTGTAGGCACATGAGATAGAGGACGCAGAGATGTTCGAGCATGAGCATGATGAGGCACTGCTAGATGCCGAGGATCAGGAGGAGCCTGATATGGAGGAGAAGGAGGACCCCTCAGAGGAGTCAGAGACGGAGGTTATTGTGAGTTCAGATGAGGAGGACCCGGATGAGGTCCTAGTGGTTGAGGAGCATGTCGGAGCTATGGTAGAGTACATTGGTACCCCTTTACCCTCACTCCCGGTGGTCAGAGCTCCTACCCCTGCACCAATATCTTGGAGACCCTATGATGACAGCTCTGAGACCCATACTCCCGAGCCTAGGCAGACCGAGGAGGCACCCCCAGCGGCTCCAGATTCACCACCTCTCGACCCTGCCCATAGGCAGTCTTTGTTAGCTCACGGCTATGTTCAGGATGTACTGAGGACTCGAGTGGCTGTTGCTGAGGCCCGGCTGGATGAGGTCAGGAAGGAGTTGGAGGTGGAGAGGGCTGTTCGGCATGCCCGAGCTTATGAGGCCAGAGCTACCATACCCCGATCCCTGAGGAGGGTGCTGAATGGGATAGAGCTCACGGCCCGTGCGAGACTCCGATCACTCCAGGGGGACAGGTATGGCAGGATCTCTAGGAGGTAGGCTGACTACATTTTCCGTCGTGCGATGGAAAGGGTGTGGGAGCTGACCCGCTCCGGTGTGTGATTCAGGACCAGTGATGGGGTAGTCTAGTCGTCTAGTTAGTCGAGGCCATAGTAAGAGCCAATTTTCCGGGATAGTTGACTTGTATAAAGCATCCCTTTCTCTGACTAGACAAATAGACTCTTGTGTATCACTTTTGGGCAGATGGCTGTAGAACTGTTGTACTTTTGACCAGATCAAACTATGTATTTCTCGCATTATGTATATATTTGTTTCCTTTCAGTTCAGTTCCTTAGTGACGAGATCACTGTTTTTATCGTTATTATTACTACACTTCTTATTAGAACTGTCATAATATAATAGAATTGCGAGATACATTCTCCCTATTATAGAAACTGTGCAAGGCACAATTTTATGTATGATTGTGACCTAACGTTAAATTTCCCAAAATATTTATCAGTATCATGCCGCCAAGAAAGATTGGAACTAGGGCGAACCCTGGATCTGAGGACCAGGGAAGCCATAACCAGGATGATAGGAACCAAGAACACAGTGAAGAGGAAAATGAGGATTATGTTGAACATGATGACTCCCTGTATAAAGAGGAGGAGGAAACATATGATGTTGAAGGATTTGAGATAGAGGCTGAAGAAGGAGAAACTGAGGTTGAGCAACCAGTACCAAACCTAGGCATGGATCTCATGGGACAGTTCATGCAACTACTAAGGCAGAACTTGGAACGTCAACCCAACCCACCCCCTCAAGGAAATAACAATGTTGTGGCAAACTCTTTCAGGGCTTTCAAGTCCCTTAAGCCCCCTGAGTTCCACGGATCAGCCGACCCAGTTGAGGCAAGGGCATGGCTAAAGGAAATGGAGAAATCCTTTGAGATTCTGAGTACCGATGAGGCACAGAAGACTGTATTTTCTACCTACCTTCTGAAAGGAGAGGCTAAATACTGGTGGGAGGCCAAGAAAAACATGGAGACAGATGCTATCATAACCTGGCAGAGGTTCAGTCAGTTATTTTTGGGAAAATATTTCCCGAGGTTTATGGAGAACCAGATGGAGCTCAAGTTCTTAGAGCTAAAGCAGAATAATTTATTTATGGCAGAGTACGAAGCAAAATTTACTGAGTTATCAAGGTTTGTGCCGGAGTTTGTGAGCACCGAGGAAAAGAAAGCTAGGAGGTTTCAGCAGGGACTGAAACCATGGATTCAGAATAGGATGGCAATCCTTGAGCTTACTGATTATGTCACTCTGGTGCAAAAGGCAATAATTGTAGAAGCCGGAAGTGAACAGATGCAGAAGGAAAGAGAGAAGAAGGGAATAAAGAGGAAAAGTATGAGCATGGGTGGAGGTTCCACAGGAGGGAGCTTCCCAACTAGATTTAATCGAGGAGCAGTGTCCCTACCGGGAAAGAATACTGGGTTTAAGCGGCCAATGAGTGTGAATGTGAGCCAGAGCGGCCAGAAGTCAAGAATGTACTATTCCAACCAGTCTCGACCCCCATTGCCAGCCTGTAACACTTGTGGAAGAATGCATTCTGGGGAGTGTAAAGGAAAGCCGGTAATCTGCTTCAAGTGTGGTCGAGAAGGTCACTATTCGGACAAGTACACTTCACCAACCCTCATTAACCGCCCAACCACCACTTGTCATCAGTGTGGACGCCCGGGTCATTGGAAGAGGGAATGCCCAATGAACAAACCAGCAGCTTCAGGAGCAAGCAGAGCTGCTTCTAATAAGCCACTTACTGCGAGGACTTTCAACATGACAGTGCAAGATGCTATGAAAGACTCAGATGTGATAGCAGGTACCCTTTCTCTAAATTCAATCAGTACAAATGTTTTATTTGATTCTAGAGCAACTAAATAATTTATATCAAAGGACTTTGCGCATAAATTAAGACTTAAGGCTGAACCCTTGATAGAACCCTTACAAGTGGAAATAGCCAACCATGAAATTAATCCTGTTAACCAGATTCACCCCGCCTGTGAGTTAGGCATAGGGGAACAATCTTTTAGTGTTGATCTGATTCCTTTTAAATTAGGGGAGTTTGATGTAATTTTGGGAATGGACTGGCTATCTAGCAATGATGCTCAGATAGACTGTAAGGGGAAGAAAGTTAAGTTGAATATCCCAGGGAAGAAAGAAGTCATATTTAGAGGAAAGAGGCAGACGCAGAATTTTTTTTACCATGGCCCAGGCCAATAAGATGCTACGAAAAGGAAATGAGGCTTACCTAGCCTATGTGGTGGACACCCAGAAAGAGGTGCCCAACTTGCAAGATATTCCGGTAGTCAACGAATTTGAAGATGTCTTCCCACAAGACCTTCCAGGATTACCACCCGATAGAGTGATTGAGTTTGCTATTGAGTTGGCCCCCGGGACGGTGCCAGTTTCAAAGGCACCTTATCGGTTAGCCCCATTCGAAATGAAGGAATTAGCTACCCAATTACAGGAACTTTTGGATAAGGGTATGATAAGATTCAGTGTGTCTCCGTGGGGAGCACTAGTGTTATTTGTTAAGAAGAAAGATGGGAGCATGAGGCTGTGTATCGCGAGAATTGAACAAGCTAACCATAAAGAACAGGTACTCGTTACCTAGAATAGATGATCTGTTCGATCAGCTAAAGGATGCTGTTTATTTTTCCAAGATTGACCTGAGAACTGGATATCACCAACTAAAGATTAAACCCGAACATATTCCCAAGACCGCGTTCCGTACCAGGTATGGGCACTATGAGTTCTTGGTAATGTCCTTTGGATTAACCAACGCCCCAGCGGCTTTCATGGATTTAATGAACAGAGTATTCAAGAAGTACTTGGACAAGTGTGTGATAGTTTTTATCGATGATATTTTTATCTACTCAAGGACCGAGGCAGAACATGCAGAGCATTTGAGGATAGCTCTAGGAATACTTAGAGAGGAACAGTTATTTGCCAAATTCTCGAAACGTGAATTCTGGCGGAAGGAAGTACAATTTTTAGGACATGTGATCAATAAAGAAGGAGTATTGGTCGACCCCTCCAAGATAGAGGCGGTCTCAAATTGGGAAAGGCCAACCACACCCACAGAGGTAAGGAGTTTCATAGGATTGGTCGGCTACTATCGTAAATTTGTATAGGACTTTGCGAAGATCGCAGCCCCTTTGACACGACATACTCGTAAGACAGAGAAGTTTGAATGGACGGAAAAATGCGAGAACAGTTTTCAAGAATTAAAGAAAAGGTTTTTAACAGCCCCAGTGTTGGCATTGCCAGACGGAAAAGGAGATTTTGTGATATATAGTGATGCGTCACACAAAGGATTAGGGTGTGTGCTTATGCAGCACGGTAAGGTGATTGAGTATGCGTCGAGACAACTGAAGGAATACGAGATTAGATATCCTACTCATGACCTTGAGCTCGCGGCAATAGTTTTTGCCTTAAAAATTTGGAGGCACTACTTGTATGGAGAGAAGTGCGAGATTTTCACAGACCATAAGAGCCTCAAGTACATATTTACGCAGAAAGAGCTCAACATGCGCCATAGGAGATGGTTAGAACTAATCAAGGACTATGATTGTGAGATTCTCTATCAATGAGGGAAAGCCAATGTGGTGGCTGACGCCCTTAGCAGGAAGGAAAGACTCAAAATGATAATGACAACGGAGGAATTGATAAGGAATTTCGAGAGAATGGAAATAGAAGTAAAGGTAACCGGAGTCGAAACTGAAAAGCTGTTTGAGATCTCGATGCAGCCAGAGTTATTGGAAAAGATTAGATTGTACCAAGAGAAAGTAATGAATGAAGGCAGATAGTCAATGACTGGAGAAGAGATCCATACTGAGAGAGATGATAAAGGGATAATGAGGTATTCCTACCGGATTTGGGTTCCGAATGTTCAAGAACTTAAAGACGAGATTTTGGATGAAAGCCATAATTCAAGGTATTCCATTCACCCGGGGAGCACCAAGATGTATAGGGATTTGAAGGAGTATTATTGGTGGCCCAACATGAAGAGGGACATAGCAGAACGGGTAAGCAAATGTTTGACTTGCCAAAGAGTAAAGGCAGAGCACCAGAGATCCAGTGAACTTTTACGACCCTTGGAGATTCCCGAATGGAAATGGGAACAGATAGCCATGGATTATGTTGTCGACTTACCAAGGACGAAAGCCAATCATGATGCCATATGGGTAATTATAGACCGACTGACAAAGTCAGCTCATTTCATTCCTATCAATGAGAGATACACGGTCGATAGACTGGTGGACATTTACCTTAAGGAAATAGTGACGCGACATGGAGTCCCAGCGTCCATTGTCTCACACCGAGACCCCAGGTTCAACTCCAGATTTTGGAGGAGCTTTCAAGAATGTGCGGGGACCAAATTAAATATGAGTACCGCTTACCATCCCCAAACGGATGCGCAGAGTGAAAGGACCATCCAGACACTAGAGGATATGTTGAGAGTCTGTGCAATAGACTTTAAAGGAAGTTGGGATGATCACTTGCCGTTGATCAAGTTTTCTTATAACAATAGCTTTCATGCCAGCATCAGAATGCCGACTTATGAGGCCCTGTACGGAAGAAGATGTCGATCTCCCTTATACTGGGATGAAGTAGGAGAGCGGAAGATGCTCGGACCCGAAGTGGTCCAAAGGACCAAAGACATAGTGGATCTCATCAGAGGATGGCTGGTAGCAGCCCAAGACATACAGAAGAAATATGCAGACCTAGCCCGAAAGGACAAGGAGTATGAAATAGGGGACTTAGTACTGCTAAAAGTATCCCCTTGGAAGGGATTAATGAGGTTCGGAAAGAAAGGGAAACTAAGCCCAAGATACATTGGACCTTTTGAGATACTAAGACGGATTGGGAAGTTGGCTTACGAGCTAGCCTTACCCCCGAACCTACAACAAGTTCATAATATGTTCCATGTGTCAATGCTAAGGAAGTATCATCAGGATGCCAAACACATAGTGGAGTACGAGCAGGTGGATATGCAACCAGATCTGACTTACGTGGAGAAACCAGTAAAGATTATGGATAAGAGGGAGCAGTTGCTTCGGAACAAAGTGATCAAGCTAGTCAGAGTGCTATGGCAGAATCATAATGTGAAAGAATCAACTTGGGAACTAGAGAGCGCAATGCTATAAAAGTACCCCCATTTGTTTTCTATTTGATTCCGGGACGGAATCCTTTTAAGAAGGGGAGACTGTAATAACCCCAAAAATTTTGAACTTTTTGTAACCCTTATGAATAGTATTTTTGCTGATTATGCTGAGTAAGAAAACTTTTCATGCCACACTTTGTAGAGGTTCTTTTACTGTTATTCTGAGATCTTATTAGTACTCTATATGGTATATAAGTGTATGTAAAGATCGTCAGAATCCAAATTCGAACACTTGGATTTTTCCCGAAAATTCACCAGATGCCGAAAGAATTGGGTATAAGGTAACAGGATAAAAAGGATTTAAATTCAAGGATTATAAGACAGGATTATAAAAGGAATATAATGTATTGAGAAAGGTTAAGGAAACCCAAGTAATAAGATCCCGGGTATGATCCCTCAAACGATAAACGAGAACGAAAGTTAAGCGAACCGTATAACAGATCAGCGGTCATTAGCCAAGTAATTAGGAGTTAATCAAAGAGGTTAGTGATGATGATGTCACCACACCAACAAGAAGAGGACAAGTGTGGGAAGATGAAATAGGAAGATGACATAAGCATGACCAAAAAGGGAAGGAAGTGTTGGTTGATTATAAACCACACAAAATTTACCATGGTTAAAAGTTTAATTAATCAAAAACAAAGCAAAACAACCAAGCAAAACAAATCACAAATCACAAAACATAAGTTGACTTTCATTATTCAAGAAGAAGCTCTCGGCCTCTTTACCTTTTCAAAGGAAAGAAAACTCAAATTCAAGTTCCAAGCTTTGTTAATTAGTGAGGTAATTATCCAAGGTTCCTTGTACATAGATATAGATATCCTATGAATATAAGCTTCAAATTCCTTCACAATCTCTTCCTATAATTCATGGAAGAATAGAGTGAATAGTGTTTTTCAAGAACTTGAAATTTTGATCTTGTGTTTTTGTTTAGATAAAGCTTTAGTAAGGATTTTCCAAGGTTGTTTCAAGCTCATTAGTTACTCCTACTCTCAAGGAAGGTATAATCTCTTAACCTAGCATTATTATTGAATGTTAAGAGCTTATTATGAGTATAGTTCATGAGAGGCATGATTATTGTGTATTTAGAGATTGGTTGGTTTTGTGATGTTTTTGGAGTTATAAATCTTGATTATTAGTTAATGAACTTAAGTAAGCTCTTAGTTCATGATTGAAAAGTAGTATAAATTGGAAATCTTGAGATGTTGGGGCTGTTTTAGTAGTGTATGGATGGATTTTGGTTGTAATAATGATTGAGGGTTGATTGTGGATTGATTTGGAGTAGTATAAAATTTGGTAATCGCGTAAACATAGTCGTCGTAATGCCCGATTTACTTTAGACTGTTTTGTTCTTAACATCAGGACACGTGAACTCACTGTTAGGTTTTGACAATTCCCATGTATAGATAGTTCATGTTACGAGCTTCGTTTTGATATCTGGTTCGCTTGAATCCGATGTACGTTTTAGGAGAAACGACCATTTTAAGTAACGGCATTTCGCGACCGAACCATTACCCCTCGCCTTAATTTGAAACCTTGGTTAAGGCCCTTAAATGACTAATTGGAGTATAAAACAATTATGTAAAGTGTATTATGAAGTTGGTAGGGTACTCGCGAAAGAATCGCTTTAAAACTCTTAATGGTTAATTTATTAAAAATGGTGGAGCAAAGGGTACTCGAGCGACTTAAGTGAATCGTTAAGCGCAAAAGTGAACGTTAGGGTCTAATTGGTTAAAGTATAGATTCATAAGCGACTTTGGTTTAATTCCAACTTATATGTTGTTTATAGGTTACCAGACTCGTCCCAAGCCATTTATCACCCCCAGTCGCTCAGGCAAGTTTTCTACCCGTTATACTGTTGTTGTGATGTATATATGTATATGCATTATCTTGTGATACAAGCATGATTGTTATTAGCAAAATCTTGCGATATATTGGAGCATGCTGATATGGTTTATATGCATGCCTGTTTTATAATATTGATATCTAATTGTTGATTAATGCTTATAAGTTGCATAATACCTATGCTAGAGATAAGCAGTAGTTGCGTATACCCTTAGTATAGGGGACCCAAATGTGAATATTTTCTAAAACCGGGAGTCGATGTTCCGGAGTATATTATATATATTTATATATATATAGCTTTAGTTTTCAGAACTATTAATCGAATAAGGTTTATTCGATAACTTTATTTTTATTAATGAATATTACTTTGAATATTCATTCGAGGACTTATGACTCGGTTTATTTTATTTAAGGAATATTATCTTGAATATTCATTCGAGGACTTATGACTCTGTTTATTCTATTTAATGAATATTATTTTGAATATTCATTCGAGGACTTATGACTCCGCTTATTTACTAAATAATATTCTTTATTTTATTAAAGAATAATGTTTCGATAATCAAACTTATTTTCGATTATTCAAATAAAGATCGTAATTTCGTATAAGTATATCTTTGGTTATTTAATATTCATTTCAAGTATGAGTTTTAAAACTTCTACTTCAATTATTTTTATAAAGATTATTCTTTATGGGAATATTATTTAAATAATAATATTCAGATATTTTCTAATATATTGGGACTGATTATTCTTTCTTACGTGCTTATTTTCTTGCTTACGTGTTTGCTTGTTTGTATTCTTATACTTAGGGGAAGCTACTCTCCATATTTTTATTTGTATCTTGCATCATGTATACACTTAGTGAAAGTAGTTCTTGCACACACATAATTAATTTTCATTAGTAGGTTTTGACAAATACCAAAAAGGGGAAGATTGAGAGGTCAACGCTTTTACCCTTTAGGTTTTGGTGATTTGTCAAAAGTAAAAGTGAGAATTAAATTAGATTCCTAGGTCACGTAGAATCCTCCCTTAGGGTTTTATGTGAGGCACTTACCGGAATCAAGTCGAACTAAGTCATTTTGAATAAACCGTACTAAAATGCTTTCCGACACATCTTCAAATGACATGAATTGGGATAGATATATAAACTTAAGGATATATTCTATATTAGGTTGTTTTTGTCAAACAAACCTAGGCTTACGACTAAAGGCACGATAACCGAGAACTTTCGAACACTGCTTTTACGAACCAAAAATGATCAAATTATTTAAAAGCATGTCACACTTAAATTTTTTACTCTCAAATATATTAAATATATTTATTTAATATTTATGTTCAAATTTTTAGTGCCAAAAGACCCGAAACAGATTTTATTTCGAAATACCCGTAAATCCTTATTTATCTGGATAAAATCATATAAAATTTAAAGATAATTATTCCTCGGACCTCATAATCATTATTTTATAAGGAATATTATTATTTAATATTTTTGAAGTTAAAAATTATGTCTGCCTCGTCGGTAAAGACAAATGTATTTTCCGAGCGCTCCGGAAGGTTGTTTTAACATTCGTAAAAATCCTAAACAATACTTCCAAATATCTTTTAGACTTGAAACTTGGGATTTATCTTTCGTATCTTTCCTTCTTTCACATATATTATTTTCGTGATTTTAGCATGACTTTTTTCCGGGACCCCTAAAATAATACGTAATTGATTTATCGGTCGCTTAAAAGTCATAGATGGTCAACTTATTTCAAGGTATTATTTCTAGAGGATCCCCAAAATTTCATAATATTTCATCAATTTTTCAATTTCTAGTGAAATACGCAATTTTGGTCTTCGGTAAGCGCGCAAAACGACTTCAGCTTTGTCTAAATAATACAAAAACGTGTCAAACCACTTTTTGGCCTGCAAATTTGTATTCCTACAGCTGTAAATCAGTTGTATGGACCAGCCCCAACTTGTCCTTGCCTTGGAAGATGTGTTAGATTTATTCTAAAGCTAAAAACCCTAATATTTGGCCTATAAAAGGACCCCTAACCCTCCTCTTTACCCAAGCCCTTGGTGAGCCAACCTTATGCTGATAAAACCACTCTAGAAAAACTCTCTCTTCTGCTCCTAAATTGCAAAAACGTTTCTAGAGCTTAAGCCCTCCTTCTTTCATGTTTTACCTTGATTTTGGCTTGGTTTTTATCACCCTTTCTTACCCAAACACACACTCATTTGGCCCCCTCTCTTAGGCACGTTTCTTGACCTTATTTTGCTGCCTTTAAGTGATCATTTGAGCCTTTAAAATTCAGTAGCCAAATCCACCCTTCGGCCATTTTTTCCGGTGACTTTTCCGGCGACTAGTTTTGTGTGTTTTTCGGCTTCACCATCTCGTATCTCTTGTAGTCTTCTCTATTTTGAGGGGCTTGAGCCTTTGTAAGTTCAAGAGTCATAAGATTGGTTTATTTTGAGTGCATTGAGTGTTCTTGAACCCATCCTTGTTAGATTTAACCATTTGATACACTTTGGTGCAAGTTTCGTGAACTTTGGCATAAAAATGCACTTGTTCTTGATTTATTCATGTAGTGTGTTTTGCAGCCTTAGTAGGAACATACCAAGAGTTAGTAGCTAAGATCTACTGACTTTTAAGTCCTTTCACTTAAGATTAGGAGCTTGAAGTTATTGAAGGCATTTAGACGATTTTCGGTTAAAACCAACGTCCCAAAACGAGCATAAACCGTAAGTGATTTTATTCTTGGTTTTTGAATACCGAAATCTTGTCTAATTTTGGTCTTGATTTTTTTATTTGAATATTTATTATCAAGAGGAGTTATCTTGAACAAGAACATAACAAACTAGGCCATTTGAACTTGAAGAAGCAAGTTCAAATTTTCGACCATACGAGTTGTTATACTCGGCCGAATATAAAAGCTCTAGTGCCTTGCGTTTCTTGCATGTTTTTCTTTCTTTAACAAGTGCACTAAGATAGCTATAGTCTTATGTTATTAAGTTCTTGACCCTTTCATACTTTCTCTTGAAAGAACTTAAAGAAACGAGACAGAAAATCATTCGATTTCACTATTCTTGGTCGAATAGTTTTGCTAGGTACATTGGTTGCATTTCGATAGTTTTGATCTATTTACCAAGTACATTTAGCAAGGTATAGACTTGTATTCTTAAGTCCTTGACCCTTTCATTCTATCTCTTGAAAGGACTTAAAGAACGAGCCTATAAATTGTTCATTCGGCCCTTACGTGCTACATGTTCATCTTTGGCCGACGCACTTGTATTCATATTTATTTGCTTGCTTCCATTTGGTTGTGTGATTTCTCCCTTGCGTGACATATCCCGACAATCTTTTATATAGTTTCCGTACTAGTGTAACGCGTAATAGCGTCGATTTATATATTTTCTCATCAAATATATATATTGCTTGTTTGCTTGTGTGCTTGTAGCTTGTCTTCTTTTCTTTGCAGTGAGGTGAAGTGAAGTGAGGTGATCCTTGTGCTAAGACCCAAGTCTTAGGCATACTAACGGGGAGTTAGTAGCCTTTGCACCGTGAGGCAAAGTAAAGACCCGAGACCTAAGACCTAGATCTGAGACCCGCCAAGAAGCAGAAGGACGAAGGCTACGTAAAATGATTTACGAGTGCTTGAGGAGGTGACTAGGTTATTACGCTCCAAGATAGTCTTATATAGGGTTGCTATTTATTTTGAGGAAGTTACGTGTGTGTAACGTTCCAAGACATTTAAATAGTGGTTAGTTTGTAAAGGTTTCTCCGCCTACTATAGAGGAGGTTCTTTATAGTAGAGAAAATCTCGAGTTCGGGGAGGATCTCGGAGACTGGAGTAGGGGCGAGTAGACTCCGTTTATTGAGTTAGCCACCGCGAACCGGGATAAATCGACCGTGTCGTGCATCTTCTTTTCGTATCTTTATTTTCCGCACTTAACTAGCTTGCTAACAAGTAGTTAAAGTTAAAGAGGAGAAAAGAAATTTCAAAAAGCCAAGCTCTTAAATTTTAAAAAAGGTGATAAGCTATTCAACCCCCCCTTCTAGCTTATCGAACCCACTCGCGGGACCTATCACTCACCACAAGTGGGAACAAATTTTGATGAGACATTTGCTCCAGTTGCAAGACTTGAAGCTATCAGAATTTTTCTAGCCTATGCAGCCCATGCCAATTTTAAAGTCTATCAAATGGATGTAAAAAGTGCCTTTCTAAATGGAGAATTGGAGGAGGCCTCTAGGTTTTAAAGACCCCAACTTTCCAGACTATGTATACTATCTATTAAAAGCACTTTATGGATTAAAACAAGCACCTAGAGCCTGGTATGATACCATGTCATAGTTTCTTTTAGAAAATCACTTCACTAGAGGTACTGTTGACAAAACTCTTTTCTTTAGAAATGAAAATGGCTCTAGTAATATATAATAGTTGGCTCTAAAGATGATAAACTTCAAAAAAGTTTCCCAAATTGATGCAAAGAAAATATGAAATGAGCATGACAGGATAACTAACTTATTTTCTTGATTTACAAATTAAGCAAGTTAGTGATGGAATATTCATTAGTCAAACTAAACATATTATTGATATTTTAAAGAATTTTGACTCAATGGATTCCACATCTGCAAAAACTCTCATGGCCACTACCACCAAACTTGAATTGAACACCACTGAAAAGTTTGTGGACATTTCAAGTTATAGAGGTATGGTTGGCTCACTTTTATACTTGACAGCTAGTAGGCCAGATATAATGTTTTCTACATGTCTTTGTGCTAAATTCCAAGTTGATCCTAAGGAATCTCATTTAGTAGCTATTAAGAGAATTTTCAAATATCTCAAAGGTACACCAAAACTTGGCATTTGGTACCCTAGAGATTCTGGTTTTCATCTAATTGGCTATTCAGATGCAGATTATGCAAGTTGCAAGATTGATCAAAAAATAAAATAGGGACATATCAATTTCTAGGAAATAAGTTGGTATCCTGGTTTAGTATGAAACTAAACCCAGTTTCTACTTCTACAGCTAAGGCTGAATACATTGTTGCTGGCAGCTGTTGTGCACAAATTCTATAAATGAGAAATCAATTGTTGGATTATGGTCGACAAGTAGACAAGATTCCAATCTTCTGTGATAATACAAGTTCCATTGCCAATACTGAAAATCATGTGCTGCATTCAAGGACAAAGCACATTGACATCAAATATCATTTCATTAGGGAACATGTTATGAATCATAGTGTGGAACTTCATTTTGTTCAAAGTGAGCAGCAACTTGCAGACATCTTACCAAGCCACTTGATGAATTAACTTTTACTCGGTTGGTAAGTGAGTTAGGAATGCTCAACTACTCTTAATTTACTATTATTGATGTCTATGCAATTTGAAATGCAACCAGATATAAATTTGACTTTCTTGATCAAGTCACGAAAAGGTGAAATTGTGGCTAAGTCAAAATTACTCTTTCAACTGATAAGGATTATCCATTGTAAGTCAAAGACATTTCTAGATACATTGTCCCTCAACAGACAATGATATATTTGACCGTTGATCAATCATTACCGTTGATTCTAAAAAATCATCCGTTCAAATATACTTACAGTCGTGTATATATACGTTGATGGATAATTTTAGAATTTCTACAACTTACTTTATTTTTAAACGGGTATTTTTGGCATATATCACTGGATATTTATTTTTATTTTTAATCATTTGTGTGTCTTAATTTGGGAAAGTATAAAAGCAAATTTTATTTTCATATCTCACTTTTATCCTTTTCTAATTTTTCAAGGCAAATTTTACTCTCTTTCTTTCACAAGACCCCCTTTCTCTCTGTAATTACAAACTCAACAAAAATGGCATCTGTTGTAAAGATTATGTCACAGACATGATTCGTGTATGAGAAGAACAACTTTGTTGCTCTGGTGGAAAAGAGTGTTTGTAATATCCGGGATATCGCGTGTAATTATTTTATCAGTAAATAATTTTTATGTAATTATTATGTGAATTTTGGTGAATTATCTGTTGATTGATAATAATATTTAGATGTATATATGTGATAAAATGTGAATGTGTTAATTTTATTATGTCCAGAATAAAATATAGATAATTAAGGAATTTTTCTGGTAATTTTTGGAGTATTATATGATTTTATTTTAATTTATGAATTTATTAATTATTTTCTAAATAATTACAAAATTATTTTATAAAGCCGGGAATCGCCCAACCTCAACCGTTTTTACGTTTTTACAACCCGAAACTCTTTCGAAAACTCCTTCCTAACCTAATATGATCGTTCCGGATATTTTCCATATTTTGACTTTTTCGATCCGGATTACGATTTGACCCGTGCGCGGCCCGGCGCAAGATTTTTGATACGATAATCATTTCGGTGAATCAACAAAACCCGTATTCTCGAAAGACGGGATAATATTACATTATTTTCGTATAAAGTGTTTTATAAAAGCCCGATTGGGATAATTATCCAATACATGTATTAAATCGGATCGTTTTTGCAGTTACTTAGTGGCTAAGTAACTAATTTAACAATCCAGAACGAACCAATATTCCGTAAATATAAATAGCATATTTCTTATTTCATTTTATTCGTTTATTCATTTACAACCAGTAAAAATACAGTAAATACAGAGAAAAACCCTAGAAACTGATATGTTCCTGAGAATCAAACGCACAAACGAAGGCGTTACCGAACTCCGATTCAAGCGTGCGATATATCAAAATGAAGCTCTCAAAATATAGAATCATAATCAATCATCAGTTCTTACCCAAAAATCAAGGTATTTTTCTGATTTAATTATTTTAGTTTGAATTAATTATAGATTAAATTATAATTTTTTGTTCTTGATGTTTTTGATATGATTTGATGGCATAATTGTGTAGATTATTTCTTGATATTTTTGATATGATTTGATGGCATAATCGTGTAGATTATTTCTTCCTGGTCAATTTGGTATATTGTATGTTACATTTGGGGTTCAATAACATGGTTAAATTTGAGTTTGGTCTTCAAATTAATAAATTAGGGTTTGAATGTTTGAATTTTCCTAATCAAAATTGGGAACTTTTGATTCGTTGATGCTGGGTAGATTTGAAGATTGCAGGAATGTAGATCGTAAAATTTTGAGTCGATTAACATATTCGATTGTTGTGCTAGCTTCCTGTATCGATGTCGCCGGAAAAACGCTCGTGGCGGCGTCGGAAAACTATGGCGAAGTTTTCCGGCCAAACCACGAGCTGTTTGTACTGTTCATTTGCAGAATTAGACTCCTGGGAAGTTACTCTACAATTCTGCAGCTTTTCGGCTTGTTCTGGGCAAGAGTGGACGGCGGCCGGCGGTGTTGGCACCACCAGCGCCGCCCGGTCGTCGGAGAAGACGACCTAATTACAGAATGGTCCCTTTATTTTTGCAAAAGTTATGCTTTGGTCCCTGAAATTTCAAAAACTTACAAAAAATGGATTCCTGTTTAATTTTATTATAAAAATTATATTTTATTATTTTAAAAATCAGAAAAATCAGTTATTTAACTATTTTATATTTAGAAAATTATTTTAATTACTTATTTATTTAAAAATAAATCAAAATTATTTTATTAATTAATTTTAATTAGTTTTTAATTATTTTAATTAAACAATTAATTTAATATTAATTGATTAATTAATTTAATTAATTATTAATTAATTTTAATTGATTTAATAATTACATTTAATTATTTAAAATTAATGTAAAAATTCCAAAAAATAGTTTCGAGCTTTAAAATATTATTTTAAATTATTTTTAAGGTCCAATAATTATTATAAAATTATTTTAAAGCCAGATTCGGGTGTTCGAACCCTATTATTTAATTATAAAATGATTCGGAGTCCAATTTTAATTCCGAAAAATGTTCAAAAATTTGTATTAAATACCTGGAAAATCATTTTGGCCCCGAATCTTCTTTGAAAATTATTTGGATTGAATATCTTACATGCTATGTGTTATATGTTACCTGATTGCTGTATAAAATGATTGTTTATGCATTGTTTGATTGTTTTTGCTGTAACTTTTAAACCGTACGTCGGATTTGGGTATAATGAAGGGTAGTTAGAAGCTTGTAACGAATAGAATATGATGAGAAGTAGTATTGATAAGTACATGTGATGTTTAACAGAGGAAGCGAGATATAGAAAGGGAAAGCAGGTAGGCAGTGAGTGGGAATTAATTGATAAGTGCTAGTAAAGTGAAAGCGAATCGATAAGGCAAGTGTCCCTGAACTTTCTTGTAGTATACTTGTGAACACTCTTAAACTCTTTTAATTATATTACAATGATTCCCAGAAATTCCTAGTCTATATTGTAAGTACTTTAAATTACTCAACCCT
Organism: Apium graveolens; assembly: GCF_009905375.1. Classification (NCBI taxonomy): domain Eukaryota; kingdom Viridiplantae; phylum Streptophyta; class Magnoliopsida; order Apiales; family Apiaceae; genus Apium; species Apium graveolens. The sequence goes on along the minus strand of NC_133655.1, from coordinate 96,296,546 downwards.
AACCTTGATTCTTATTGATTTTGAGCCATAAACCTTGTTCCTTGTAAACTATTGATTGTTGAATTCTTAAATACAAACCACACCTATACGATACTACTTCCCAAATACATATATACCACACATTGATTCCTAGTACTGAATTGCTTGATATACCAACCCTTTTTCTTTGTTTAACAAGAAGACCACTCCTCGTAACCCTTGAACCTTGGGTCTTCTACTTTTGATTCCTCCTTTGATTAAAAGCCAATTCTTATGATCCCATTATTATACCTACTTGGAAATCTTGAATCACCTTACACTTCGAGAAAAAGATTCTTTATGATTCAATTATTAATACACATTCTTTATCAGATTGTTATTTTGGAATTGGATTATTTTCAAATATGGACCAGATTCGTGGTCAAAGTAGGCCAATGTGTGCCTTGGATCCAGTATATAGAGCAAAGCTGGAAGCCTTGCTCGGGGTTAGTGCATGACTCATCAGTAGCCTAACCTTGGTTTTTAAAAAGGAAAATGAATATCCAATTCTAATCATTGCTTATCAAGAAACTTGATTCCTTATATCATTTCAATTGATCATTGTTAATCTCAGTTACTTTCTTTGTGACTTGCTGAGCTAGTTAGCTCACTCTTGCAAAACTGTTTATATTCTTTTCCAGTGAAAAAGGAAACTGGTGGTAGCAAGGATCCCCAGACAAGTGTGCGAGCTAGGTATCCAGGTTGAATTGGAATAGACTAGCAGAGGATGTGTGGCTTATTTGTGTTTATAGTTTGTAATAAAGTTGAAACTTCGAATGTAAGATAAAATAAACTGGGATTTGGAACGTTTGTAATATAAATAAGGTTGTGGCTTGTGGACATTCTTTAGACTGTGTTGATCCATGGAATATGGTAAGTAGGGTCATTGCATATATATATATTCTTATATTCATAAACGGGATTAAATATGGTATGTGTTGTGGACCCCCAAACTTCTGACCCGGGTTTGGAGGGCGTGACAGTTTGGCATCAAAGCTACGGTTTAATGTCACTACCACAAGCCTAGATTATTGGGAAGGGGTAGAGGGTTAAGATTAGTATTAGGAAATAAAGAAATAGAGCGTCAAAAAGTTGAATACGACTAAATAATAGGTTTTAGTATGATTCGTGCCGAGATTCGAGATTCTTATTTAGCAACGTGATTTTCGGATAGCAGTGATGGTAGATTCCTTATTTCGATATCATCTGATTATTTGGAGCCTTTCGTCGGAGGATCATCATCTGATCCACGTCCTGCTCTTCCGCCGGTGTCAGTCATAATACCTGTTGCGACTGATGCACCAATGAAAACTATTCTACCTTTAAGCGTAAGATTACCTATTCAAGGACCTCCACCTGTTGATTCTGATTCTATTGGACATTCGGCTGCGGGCGTGTCTTAAGATTTTGTTGATCCCATTATAAATCATATTCTCTCATTCCCTACTTGAGAATTTTTCGATCTGAACATTGTTTCTTTTCTCGGTGATTCTATCGGACGGTTGAGGGCAAATAATGCATATGCGTTGACTATTTTTCTGTGTGACAAAAGGGTTTGGAGGGACGCCACCAAATTATGTGTTGTGAACTATACGGTACTAAGACTGGCCATCTTATGTACTTGTATGGTTGCTCTCAGTCATATCTACATCTTCTTCACTATTCCTTCTCATTCAATTTCTTTGATTTTGAAATTTCATTTCGTATTTTATGATAATGAATTTCTTCAGTAATCTCTAGTATGAGGTTCTCCTTTTGGAATGAGAAGCCCTGTTGGCATGAATTCGAGGATTTCAACACATTTTCAGGACTATAGATGTCGAAAGGAATGTGAGGGAATTTCGGAATGAGATTCAGGTGACCCGGAGAGTACTTGGAACTAGACGACGGAGATGATGTAACAGCTTATATGTGTATAATAACGTGGGATATGTAAGATCAGACTTCTGGTGGGAATATAAATAAATAAGACTTGATGATTAATGGATAGACCTGTTGTACTTGTGCCTTCAATAAAATGTTTCGTGCTTGTACCACCAAACCTTGATATAGACCAATATCTTTCCTTTTTCAGCATTGTCAATACTTTATTATACTTGTTTTATCTTACTATACCAGTTATGAACTCTTGTGATAACATGTACCCTTTTTCCCTTAACTGTTTACATTCTGTAAAGAAGAATGCAATTTACTTAGTTCAATTATTGAAAATGTTTTCAAAAAGAAGATGTTTATATTTTACAAAAATCTTTTCAGAGAAAAAAAGGATTTGATTTAAAGGCTAAATAAGTTGTTTGATTCTTTACAGAAAATGCCTCCTAGAAAAAACAACCGTGCTACCAACCAAAGCGAAAAAACCAACAACAACAACAATACCCAAGACAACGATAACCAGAATATGAACCCAGGTCCTATAGACCCAGGTGTAGCCCAGATTCTTCAGATATTGACCCAACAGACTGTTCACCTGACTCAACAACAGCAGAGGCAGACTAACCCTCAGGTGACCTTTAAAATTTTTCAGGCGGTGAATCCCCCAGAGTTTAAGGGTTCGGCAGATCCGATTGAGGAAAGGGTCTGGTTGAAGGAGATTGAGAAGGCCTTTTCCTTAGTCAAGGTGAAAGAGGAGCAAAAGACTAAATTTTGCAAGTTACTATCTGAAGAATGAAGCCACCTACTGGTGGAAAACTATTAAAGTGTTGGAAGGTACTGATGATGTTGCGTGGGAGAGATTCAAGGAGTTGTTTCTCGAGAAGTATATTCCTCATTTTTTCCAGGACCAAATGGAATTGAAATTTCTGTAGTTAAAGCAGGGGAGTATGTCAGTGACAGATTACAAAAGCAAGTTTGAGGAGTTGTCCAAGTTTGTGCCATCCTATGTGGACACTGATAGGAAGAAGGCTAAAAGGTTTCAGTAAGGACTCAAGCCATGGATACGAGAGAAGGTGTCCATATTTGAATTAGACACGTATGCGGGAGCTGTGCAGAGAGCTATGATTGTGAAGACAGAAAGTGAAATGTCCCAGAAAGAAAAGGAAGGTAAGAAGAGGAAGTTTGAAGGGAATGGAGGAGAGTCTCAAGCAGGGAAGTTTCCAAATTTTAATCAGAGGAACGGCAAGTTCCAGCCCGGAAGAAATTTTAACAGACAGAATACAGGCAATGGAGGCCAAGGTAACCGCCCAGCCATGGGGAACCAACCAACCCAGCAGAGGCCAGCTCTACCAGATTGTCAAGTCTGTGGAATGAAGCATGGAGGAGTCTGTAACAAGTTGAATTTGGTCTGCTACAGATGCAACCAGAGGGGGCACTATTCAAGGGAGTGTCATAACCAGCCAGCCAGAGAACCAGCTAACAGGGATCAGCCTACCAGGAATCAAGCAGGAAAAGTTCTAGCAATTGGGTGTACCTGTTTCAAGTGCGGAAAGCCAGGACACATGGCAAGGGATTGCAAGGCACCAGTTCCAGTCAATAATACACTGCGAATCATGGGAGCTACTCCAACAGTGAATGAACCTCCCAGAGCTAGAGTTTATGATATGTCTGTGAAGGATGCTATCGTGGATACTGATGTTGTGGCAGGTACGCTTACTGTGAACTCCTTATGTGCTAAAGTGCTAGTAGATTCAGGAGCAACTCGATCATTTATTTCTCAAGGTGTTGTTGATAAGTTAAATTATCCGGTTGAATTGTTAAGTGAGATTATGATGATAGAATTAGCAAATCAGGAGCGTGTATATGTTAACCAAGTGTGTAAGAACTGTAAAATTTGAGATTACTGGCCATAAGTTTGATGTTGACTTGATACCATTTAAGTTAGGAGAGTTTGACGTTATTTTAAGAATGGATTGGCTATCTAAGCACGATGCTCAGATAGACTGTCGTAATAAGAAAGTAATATTGAAGACACCAGACGAGAAAGCGGTGACGTTTAGAGGCCAGAGACAAGCGAAGAAGTTCTTAACGATGATTCAAGCTAAGAAACTATTACGACAAGGATGCGAGCATTTCATTGCCTACGTGATAGACAAAAGTCAGGAGCCAACAAAACTGGAAGATATTCCTGTTGTAAATGAATTCCCAGACGTATTTCCAGACGAACTACCAGGACTTCCTCCGGATAGGGAAATTGAGTTTGCAATCAACTTAGCACCTGGAACGGAACCAGTATCGAAGGCCCCATACAGAATGGCACCAGTTGAAATGAAGGATCTAGAAAAGTAATTGCAAGAATTATTAGAAAAATGAGTGATTTGACCCAGTGTATCCCCATGGAAGCATGAGGCTATGCATTGACTATCGAGAACTTAATAAGCTTACGATCAAGAACAAGTATCCATTACCATGAATCGATGATTTGTTTGACCAGGTGAAAGGAGCCAAGTACTTCTCTAAGATTGATTTGAGATCCGGATATCACCAATTGAAAATTAAACCTGAAGATATACCAAAGACAGCGTTCACAACAAGGTACGATCATTATGAATTCTTAGTGATGTCTTTTAGATTGACCAATGCCCCAGCAGCATTTATGGACTTGATGAACAGAATTTTCAAGGAGTATTTAGACAAGTTTGTAATTGTGTTTATCGCTGATATTTTGATCTACTCTAAGTCAACGGAAGATCACGTGGAACATCTAAGGACAGCTTTGGAGATTTTGAGGAAGAAGAAGTTGTATGCAAAGTTTTCAAAGTGTGAATTTTGGTTACAAGAAGTCCAATTTTTAGGACACGTAGTAAGTAATGAAGGAATCAAAGTGGACCCAGCAAAGATTGAAGCTATTATGAATTGGGAAAGGCCTAAAACACCAACGGAGGTGAGAAGTTTCTTGGGATTGGCGGGATATTATCGAAGATTTGTTCAAGATTTCTCGAAGATTGCGACGCGTTTGACAAAGCTTACCAGGAAGAGTGAGAAGTTTATATGGAACGAGAAATGTGAAAAAAGTTTTCAAGAATTAAAGAAGAGATTGATTACGGCACCTGTTTTGTCACTTCCAGATGATCAAGGGAATTTTGTTATCTATAGTGATGCTTCTCATAAGGGATTAGGTTGTGTTTTGATGTAGCATGATAAAGTTATTGCATATGTGTCGAGACAACTGAAACCTCATGAGCAGAAGTATCCTACTCATGACTTGGAACTAGCGGCAATAGTATTCGCCTTGAAAATTTGGAGACATTACTTATATGGAGAAAAGTGCGAAATTTATACTGATCATAAAAGTTTGAAGTACATATTCACGTAAAAGGAGCTCAACATGAGACAAAGAAGATGGTTGGAGTTGATCAAGGATTATGATTGCACGATTAACTATCATCCATGAAAAGCGAATGTGGTGGCAGATGCGTTAAGCAGAAAGGAAAGACTAAACATGCTGACGATACCTGAAGAATTATACAGGGAATTTCAGAAATTGGAATTGGAGGTCAGAATTTGCAAGCCTAGTGAAATAAAGATGTATAGCATGACGTTTCAGCCAGAATTACTAAAAAAAATAAGAAAATGCCAAGAGGAAGTAATGGATCAGGATATCAATCATTTGGTTGGTGAAGAGCTATGCACTCAAAAGGACAATCAGGGTATTCTTAGATTTTCATCCAGAATTTGGATACCACCAGTGGCAGAACTGAAGAATGAAATTCTACACGAAGCTCACAATTCAAAGTATTCCATTCATCCGGGAAGTACCAAGATGTACAGAGATTTAAAAGAAAATTATTGGTGGCCAGACATGAAGAGAGAAATTGTGGAATGGGTTAACAAATGTTACACGTGTCAAAGAGTTAAGGCGGAGCACTAGAGACCGAGTGGATTATTACAGCGACTAGAGATTCCAGAGTGGAAGTGGGAGCACATTGCTATGGATTTTATAGTTGGCTTACCGAGGACAAAAGCGAACCACGATGCTATTTGGGTTATAGTGGACAAACTAACCAAATCAGCGCATTTCTTACCTATCAATGAAAGATTTTCACTGGATAAATTGGTCTGCATGTATTTGAAAGAAATAGTAGTTCGTCACGGAGCCCCTGTGTCTATTGTATCTGACCGAGATCCACGATTCAATTCGAGATTTTGGAGAAGTTTTCAAGAATGCTTGGGAACCAGGTTGAACATGAGTACAACATATCATCCTCAGACAGACGACCAAAGCGAGAGAACGATCCAAACAATTGAAGATATGTTACGTGTTTGTGCCATTGATTTCAAAGGCAATTGGGATGAGCATTTACCCTTAGTGGAGTTTGCTTATAATAACAGTTATCATGCCAGTATCGGAATGCCTCCCTATGAAGCTCTTTATGGACGCAAATATCGATCACCGGTATATTGGGACGAAGTCGGAGAGCGTAAAATTCTTGGACCTGAATTGGTGTAGCAGACAAAAGAGGTTGTGGAAGTCATCCAGAAAAGGCTAATTGCAACACATGATCGTTAAAGGAAGTATGCAGATCAATCCCGAAAGGATATGGAATTTGAAAACGGAGATCTAGTACTATTAAAAGTGTCACCGTGGAAAGGATTGACTAGATTCGGAAAGAAAGGAAAGCTGAATCCTAGATACGTTAGACCATTTGAAATTCTAAAACATGTTGGCAAGGTAGCTTACGAATTGGCGTTACCCCCACACATGGAGCATATTCATAATGTTTTTCATGTATCAGTGCTTAAAAAATATAATTCAGATTCTAAGCATGTAATTGAGTATGAGCCGGTAGAACTTCAGGCAAATTTATCATATGTAGAGAATCCGATAGAGATTCTAGAAAAGAGAGAAAAGATATTGAGAAATAAGGTTGTAAAGTTAGTAAGAGTATTGTGGAGAAACCCAAGGATTGAAGAGTCAACCTGGGAACTAGAAAGTGATATGCCAGAAAAATACCCTCACTTGTTTACTTAGGAGATTCTGATGACAGAATCCTTTTAAGGGGGGAGGATGTAATATCCGGGATATCGCTTGTAATTATTTTATCAGTAAATAATTTTTATGTAATCATTATATGAATTTTGGTGAATTATATGCTGAATGATAATAATATTTAGATGTATATATGTGATCAAATGTGAATGTGTTAATTTTATTATGTCCAGAATAAAATATAGATAATTAAGGAATTTTTCTGGTAATTTTTGGAGTATTATATGATTTTATATTAATTTATGAATTTATTAATTATTTTCTAAATAATTATAAATTATTTTATAAAGCCAGAAATCGCTCAACCTTAACCGTTTTTACATTTTTACAACCCGAAACTCTTTCGAAAACACCTTCCTAACCTAATATGATCGTTCCAGACATTTTCCATGTTTTGACTTTTTCGATCCGGATTACGATTTGACCCGTGCGCGGCCCGGCGCAAGATTTTTGATACGATAATCATTTCGGTGAATCAACAAAACCCGTATTCTCGAAAGACGGGATAATATTACATTATTTTCGTATAAAGTGATTTATAAAAGCCCGATTGGGATAATTATCCAATACAGGTATTAAATCGGATCGTTTTTGCAGTTACTTAATGGCTAAGTAACTAATTTAACGATCCAGAACGAACCAATATTCCGTAAATATAAATAGCATATTTCTTATTTCATTTTATTCGTTTATTCATTTACAACCAGTAAAAATACAGTAAATACAGAGAAAAACCCTATGTTCCTGAGAATCAAACGCACGAACGAAGGCGTTACCGAACTCCGATTCAAGCGTGTGATATATCAAAATGAAGCTCTCGAAATATAGAATCATAATCAATCATCAGTTTTTACCCAGAAATCAAGGTATTTTTCTGATTTAATTATTTTAGTTCGAATTAATTATAGATTAAATTATGAATTTTTGTTCTTGATGTTTTTGATATGATTTAATGGCATAATCGTGTAGATTATTTCTTGATGTTTTTGATATGATTTGATGGCATAATCGTGTAGATTATTTCTTCCTGGTCAATTTGGTATATTGTATGTTAAATTTAGAGTTCAATAACATGGTTAAATTTGAGTTTGATCTTCGAATTAATAAATTAGGGTTTGAATGTTTGAATGTTCTTAATCAAAATTGGCAACTTTTGATTCGTTGATGCTGGGTAGATTTGAAGGTTACAAGACTGTAGATCGTGAAATTTTGAGTCGATTAACATATTCGATTGTTGTGCTAGCTGCCTGTATCGATGTCGCCGGAAAAACGCCCGTGGAGGCGTCGGAAAACTTTGGCGAAGTTTTTCGGCCAAACCACGAGTTGTTTGTACAGTTGATTTGCATAATTAGACTCCTGGGAAATTACTCTACAATTATGCAGCTTTTCGGCTTATTCTGGGCAAGAGTAGACGGCGGCCGGCGGTGTTGCCGCCACCGGCGTCGCTCGGTCGTCGGAGAAGACGAACTAATTACAGAATGGTCCCTTTTTTTGCAAAAGTTATGCTTTGGTCCCTGAAATTTCAGAAACTTACAAAAAATGGATTCCTGTTTAATTTTATTATAAAAATGATATTTTATTATTTTAAAAATCAGAAAAATCAGTTATTTAACTATTTTATATTTAGAAAATTATTTTAATTACTTATTTATTTAATAATTAATCAAAATTATTTTATTAATTAATTTTAATTAGTTTTTAATTATTTTAATTAATCGATTAATTTAATATTATTTGATTAATTAATTTAATTAATTATTAATTAATTTTAATTGATTTAATAATTACATTTAACTATTTAAAATTGATGTAAAAATTCCGGAAAATAGTTTTGAGCTTTAAAATATTATTTTAAATTATTTTTAAGGTCCAATAATTATTATAAAATTATTTTAAAGCCAGATTCGGGTGTTCGAACCCTATTATTTAATTATAAAATGATTCGGAGTCCAATTTTAATTCCGAAAAATGTTCAAAAATTCGTATTAAATACCTGGAAAATCATTTTGACCCCGAATCTTCTTTGAAAATTATTTAGATTGAATATCTTACATGTTATGTGTTATATGTTACCTGATTGCTGTATAAAATGATTATTTATGCATTGTTTGACTGTTTCTACTATAACTTTTAATCTGTACGTCGGATTTGGGTAAAATAAAGGGTAGTTAGAAGCTTGTAACGAATAGAATATGATGAGAAGTAGTATTGATAAGTACATGTGATGTTTAACAAAGGAAGAGAGACATAGAAAGGAAAAGCAGGTAGGCAGTGAGTGGGAATCAATTGATAAGTGCTAGTAAAGTGAAAGCGAATCGATAAGGCAAGTGTCACTGAACTTTCTTGGAGTATACTTGTGAACACTCTTAAACTCTTTTGATTATATTACAATGATTCCCAGAAATTCCTAGTCTATATTGTAAGTACTTTAAAGTACTCAACCCTAACCTTGATTCTTATTGATCTTGAGCCATAAACCTTGTTCCTTGTAAACTATTGATTGTTGAATTCTTAAATACAAACCACACATATACGATACTACTTCCCAAATACATATATACCACACATTTATTAGATTGTTATTTTGGAATTGGATTGTTTTCAAATATGGACCAGATTCATGGTCGGACCAGATTCGTGGTCAAAGTAGGCCAATGTGTGCCTTGGATCTAGTATATAGAGCAAAGCTGGAAGCCTTGCTCGGGGTTAATGCGTAACTGATCAGCAGCCTAACCTTGGTTTTTTAAAAGGAAAATGAATATCCAATTCTAATCATTGCTTATCAGTAAACTTGATTCCTTATATCATTTCAATTGATCATTGTTAATCTCAGTTACTGTCTTTGTGACTTGCTGAGCTAGTTAGCTCACTCTTGCAAAATTGTTTATATTCTTTTCCAGTGAAAAAGGAAACCGGTGGTAGCGAGGATCCCCATACAAGTGTGCGAGCTAGGTATCCAGGTTGAATTGGAATAGACTAGCAGAGGATGTTTGGCTTGGTTGTGTTTATAGTTTGTAATAAAGTTGAAACTTCGAATGTAAGATAAAATAAATTGGGATTTGGAACGTTTATAATATAAATAAGGTTGTGGCTTGTGGACATACTTTAGACTGTGTCGATCTGTGGAATATGGTAAGTAGGGTCATTGCATATATATATATATTCTTATATTCATAAATAGGATTAAATATGGTGTGTGTTGTGGACCCCCAAACTTCTGACCCGAGTTTGGAAGGCGTGACACTATTGATCATGAAGACTATCACAAAATGATGGAGTTCATTAGCAACTGCAAACTCAAGTACTCTAGGCTCGAGTCACCATTTATCTATTGTGAAGTTATTGAGGAGATTTGGACCACTGTTGTCTTTGATTCGAAGGACATGACCATTACCTTTACTCTCAAAGGTAACAATTATTGTGTAAATTCTGATATGTTTTAATCTTGCTTTAAATTTCATGAAAATAACACAGTTACTTCACACACTAACACTGATGTTATTAACATGAATAAATCCATAGGTTATGCTCTAGATACTGCTAGTCTAGGTAGCATTAAAAGAACAGGACTTAGGAAAGAATGGAGTTATTTGTGTGATGCTTTTATTAAAGTATTTTCTGCTAAAATTAGAAATTTCGATGCTATCACCTCTGCATTATTCAACATGCTTTATATGCTCTTATTTGATAAGTACTTTAATTTTAGAAAATATGTCATGCTAGAGATATGGTATAAATTAGGGGATATTCAAAAGAGGCCTTGAAATGTGTACTATGCAAGATTTTTTATGATGCTAGCTAACAATGTTTTTAAGGATTCACAAATTAAGAACTCAAATAACAAGTTAGATTGCTGAGTTCAAGAGAAAAGGGTGCTTGTAGACCTTATCAGGAACAACCTCATTAGTGAGGTGCCTCTCAATTATCTTCCAATATTTGAGGCACCTTAGGTAAGTCAGGTAACCACCTCTGTCTCTATCTCTTCCCAACCTCAAATTTCTTTACCTTCAACAGTGGCTATAGAGTCTGTGACAGTAACCAAATAGACTCCTACCCAAGCCACTAAACCAAAAGTTTCCTAATCAAAATCAAAGAAACACACCTCTAGTTTCTCTCAAAAGACACCAGTTGTAAAAACCACTGAAGCACCTGAGATGAGTGTTTAGGCTGGTAAGAAAGGTGAAGGAAGGGGTGAAAATCAAAGAAGCCCCAAGGATAAGGAGGGTGAGGTCAGTGTAACCCAAGCTAGCCACACTCCAGTCTCCCAAAAGACTACAGTGATACAAAAGGAAATTAGCACATCCCTAGTTGCATCCTCCTAGAAGGATGTGACTATTGAAATAAGCTCCCAACCAGCAGCACAGAACAAATGGGGTAGGGACACTAAACACCTAGCTCAAACCTATATTCAAAAGAAGAAATATTAAACCATAGGGGAGTTACAGGGTGCACACGGTGCAAATTCAAGTCACGGACTTGGTATCTACACCATTTCAAAGTCATCTTGATGTGGCTCCATTAAATGCGGAGTCACAGTCTTACTTTCTCACAATTGAAACACCTCAAAAACACAACTCTCCAACTATCTCTCTGGACGTGGACATGATTTCTACATCAATTCATGATTCTCTATCTCTTAAACTCTTGGAGGATCCCCATACTTAAAACAAGTGATCATCTTCTAATTGATGATTTGTGGGATCACTTACCAATTCTTTCTCAAACTGTTGAGGGGTATATGCACCAAACTTTAAAATCAATCTTGTAATAACCGGGACTTTCACGAATTACAAAATATGAATTATATGTTTTATGTACAAATTATATGAAAGAGTAAAGGAATATTTAAAGATATATTATTCCATTTTGCCCCAGACTGGGTCTAGTGCCACTTCAGTTGCTTCCACTCCAACTCTGTTAGTGAAGTCAATGGTGGATTGTAAGATTTGTGGCAGAAGACATTGTGGCCAGTGTAAAGGGAATGTTCAATGTTTCAAATGTGGACATAAAGGTCATTAAGCGACGGAATGCAAGACAGGAAACCCAGGGGTTACTTGTTATAACTGTGGGAAGGTTGGACATAATGCGAGAAATTATGGAACAGTTACTCAAGGTACTTTATCTCAAGGACCAACATCCAGCACAGCTAAAGCCAGAACTTTCAAGATGACCAAGAGGTCCAATGCTCAGGACTCGGATGTAGTTACAGGTACGCTCTCTCTCAACTCCGTACCTGTTAAAATTTTATTTGATTCAGGAGCATCTAAGTCTTTTATATCAAAGGATTGTGTGAATAAACTGGATTTAATGTTAGATGACTTGGATGAATCTTTGACTATAGAAGTGGCTAATCAGGATAAAGTCTTAGTGAGTCAATTTTATCCTAAGTGTCAACTAGGAATCCACGGGCATTCTTTTTCGGCTGACCTAATACCCTTCGAGCTAGGAGAGTTCGATGTAATTTTAGGAATGGATTGGTTGTCCCAACATAAGGAAAATATTGATTGTAATAAGAAGAAGATTTTGATGTTTATAGAGGATAATGTTAAGGTAAATTATCACGGATAGAGGCAGGAAAAGAAATTTCTCTCGATACTGAAGGAAAAGAAACTGTTAAGACAAGGATGTGAGGCTTACTTAGCCCATATATTAGACTTTGAAAAAAGGCACCTAACCTGGACGAGATTCCAATAGTAAGAGAATTTCCGAACATCTTTCCAGATGAGTTGTGATAAGTGGATTTTATATCCACTTGAAACGCTTTATTACAAGCTTAAATTGGTGTTTTGGACTCAAGTTGTTGGTATTTTGATGTGTTTTTGTGTTATTGCATTTCAGGTATCAGTTATATGAAGAAAAGAGCTTTTAAAGAAATATGATAAAAAGTGATCAGATTTGGAAGCCAAGCCATTTCAAGTTGTATAGAATATGAATAGATTCGCGTGGGCAGTTGAATCGCCTAATTCTGACGAGTAGAACTCAAGTAATGGCCAAAACAAGATTCATTAGAAATTTTTCCAAACAGGAGCTGAGCGCCCGCCCAGGAGAGCTGAGCGCCCGTCCAGAGAGCTGAACGCCCGCCCAGAGAGCTGGGCTGCTGCCCAGAGAGCTGAGCGCCCGCCCAGAGAGCTGAGCGCCCGGCCAAGACGCGGCCGGTCGCTGATTTCGCTGAAAAAGCCTTTTTTGAGTGGAATTTGATGATTTTAAGGGTCCAGGTCCACTAGGGGCGTATATATACTTAATAAAAAGGTTTTCATCATCCGGGAAGATTGGGATACCAAGGAGAAGTCCTAGAAGCACAGAACAACTCCAAAAAAGAAGATCTTGTTTTCAACTTGTGATTCTTTGAATTAGTTGTAATTTTGGATGCTCGTTTTCGTTCTTGTTGAACCTAGATCTCGTTTATTCATACTTTAATTATTATTCAGTTTATTAAGACCTTATTTATACCATGCTTTCATTGGAACCCAGGGTGATGATGAGTTCGATTATGAACTAATCGTTGTCATGGGATTCTAGCGGATTTACTTATGGATTTCAATAGTTAATTGTTTTGATATCTTGGTGTGTGGTGATTGTCTGATATCCTAGTATTGGTTGTGCTTATTCGTCTTATATGCATAGCTAACATATAAGATAGCGTGATAATCTCTATTGAAGCGACAGTGAATATAGAGGTTTAGAACTTGCCATGCTAGCATAGGTTTATGTATGTGTGCATGATTAGTGGGTAACTCTAACCGATTCACTTGCCCTATGTAATCATTATGGATAACTTATGCTTAAACCGTTATGTTGTGAAATTCTATAGACATATAGGGTCTCAATATAATTGGTGCCTATTCAGCTTCTATCTCTTTTGTGGATGTCTGGTAGAATGATACTCGTGCAACGAAAGTTGGCGTTTATCAATTTCGTGTTATCTGATTAGTGTCATCACCATCACATGCTAAGGTTAAGAATGAAAAGGCTATTGAATGAAGTATTTAATGAAGTTAGGATCCCATGTTTGTCATATATAGTAATTCAACCTCAATTCTCTTAGTTAATGTTATTTAGTATAATCTCTTAGTTTAATAAAAACCCAATTTGTACTTTGTCCTAGCATCAAGCGATAACCATACATTGTTGCATAGGTGCATAAATTGTACTTAACCTAAACCAGTCTCTGTGGGAACGAATCTGATTGATATCTTATACTACTTGCGAACGCGTATACTTGCGTGAATATTAGTGCTTGTTTTCGCCCTAACAAGTTTTTGGCGCCGCTGCCGGGGACTCGATGTTAATTTTTAGTTTATGTCCTTGTCATCAGTGGTCGTTAAAGTTCACTAACTTGGATTCTTTTACTTTTATGATTTATTTGTTTATGTTTCAGGTACTCATTATAATGGGAGATCCAGCAGCACGAACGAAAGCTTTGAAGGATTTCTCTCAACCCAAGATCAATGACATTCAATCTAGCATTGTCAGGCCAGCTATCATAGCTAATACCTTTGAGATCAAGCCTGGCATAATTCAATGGGTACAGACTTCAGTCCAGTTTGGGGGTTCTCCAAAGGAAGATCACAATACACACATTAGGGATTTCATAGAGATCTATGACACCTTCAGGTTCAATAGTGTTTTTGAAGATGCTGTGAAGCTGAGACTGTTCCCATTCTCTCTGAGGGACAAGGCTAAGAGCTGGTTATACTCTCTACCAGCTGGTTCGATTACTTCTTAGGAAGATCTTGCTCATAAGTTTCTTACTAAATTCTTCCCTATGGTGAAGACAGCTACAATCAGGAATGCTCTTACTCAATTCACGCAGCAATCAGGAGAATCTTTATATGAAGCTTGGGAGCGTTACATGGAGATGCTTAGGAAGTGTTCTCATCATGGAATGCTTGATTGGAGATCATCAATTGTTTTTACAATGGGTTGGGAGCACAGTCCAGACCCATGCTCGATTCAGCAGCAGGTGGAGCATTATGGGCGAAGAGCTATGAGGAAGCTTATGATCTAATTGAACTGATGGCTGTTAATGAATATCCGTATCCAGCCCAGAGATTGCCACAGAACAAGGTAGCAGGAGTTCTTGAGGTGGATACATCTACGGCTATCACTGCTCAACTAAAGGCGTTGTCTATGAAGATCGATTCTCTGGCTAACTATGATGTTAAGCAAATAACCAGTGTTTATGAGCTGTGTGCAGGTCCGTATGCGATAGAGCAATGCGCTATATCTAGTGACTCAGCTCAGTTTGTGAGCAACTTTCAGAGATCGCAGCAGCAAGTTCCTGCTACTTATTATCCTGACAACTAGATTCATCCTAACTTCAGCTGAAGCAACAATTAGAATGCGATGCAACATCCGTTCCAGCAGTTTGGAGCAAAACAATTCAACCCTCCTGGTTTTCAGCAACAATTTGCACCAAGACAACAACTCCAACTTCAACAACAAACTCATGATGCAGGTCTATCTTCGAATGAAAAATCTGAATTGGAGGAGTTGAGGCTTATGTGCAAAAACCAGGCTCTTATATGCCAAAGTCAGGCTGTTTCTATCAAGACTCTGGAGAACCAAATAGGGAAAATTGCTAATGCCTTATTGAATCAACCACCAGGAACGCTTCCTAGTGATACAAAAACCAATCCAGGAAAGAGGGAAGTTGAAGAACAGGTGAACGCCATCACCTTGAGGTCTGGAAAGGTCGCAAGCCCCCAAATTCAGCAAGACGAAGAGCCTGAAAAATCTCAAGTTTCAAAAAATGCAGTTATGGCTGAAGAAGAAGTGTAGAATGAAGCAGAGGTGGAACCAAGGAAGACTAATGTGGAACACACTCCTCCTGAGGGTAATACAGGGGAGAAACAGATCTGTCCTCCACCTCCTTTTCCAAAGAGGCTGCAGAAGAAAAAGCTAGATAAGCAGTCTGAGAAGTTTTTGGAGGTGTTCAAGAAACTTTATATCAACATACCTTTCACTGAAGCTCTTGAATAGATGCCTAGTTATACGAGGTTTATGAAAGGTACTCTCTCTCGGAAAGTGAAGCTCGATGACTTAGAGACCGTTGCTCTAACGGAGGAATGCAGTGCTGTGCTACAACAGAAGTTGCCTCCGAAGCTTAAAGATCCTGGAAGCTTCACTATTCCTTGCACCATCGGAAACTTGTCATTCGACAAGTGTTTATGTGATTTAGGAGCTAGCATCAATCTGATGCCCTTATCTATCTTCAAGAAGCTTGGTCTTTCTGATCCGAAACCAACATACATGACATTGCAACTAGCTAATCGTTCCATCGCTTATCCACGAGGTATAGTGGAGGATGTCTTGGTCAAGGTGGATAAACTCTTCTTCCCTGCTGACTTTGTAATTCTTGATTTCAAGGAAGATAAGAAGATTCCCATTATCTTGGGAAGACCATTCTTGGCTACACGCCAAACTATGATCGATGTGCAATAAAAAGAGCTTACGATGAAGGTTCATGATCAGAAGGTCACTTTTAATGTGTTCAAGGCAATAAAGTTACCCACAGAAAAAGAAGAGTGCTTTAAAATAGAGCGGGTCGACTCAGTTTTTGAAGATGAAGGAGGCGTAGAGCAACTGCAGGTTTTGAATGCACCTCCGTGGGAGAAGAAGTTGGATATGCCATTCGATTCTCTTGGGTTAGCAGAGCTGAAAATTTCTCAGGAGCGTCTCGAGCCGTCTATTGAAGATGCTCCCACACTTGAGCTCAACCCACTACCCGATCACTTGAGTTATGCATTCTTAGGTGCACCCCCTGATAAGGGGTTGAGGTATATTTTTGATGATGTAGAGAGTAGCCGAACGGACCCTCCAGTGCCTATAAAGGGTTCTTCTCATGCGCAACAGGCAGTTGATAGGACTGGTGTTGGTGATGCCCAGTATAGGCAAGTGACTAGGAGTATGGAGGCCATGCACGACATTCACCGTCATTTTGCTGCAAATTTGACACAGGATTTGGGAACTATTTTCCAAGACACTAGTGGCGAGGTTGATTGGCCACCTGATCCTCTACCCAACGAATGTGATTCTTCCGACGACAAGGTATGCCTGAAATCCTTATTATTGCCTTCAATGAGGACATTGAAAATTTTAAGTTTGGGGGTGATAATGTAAGGATTAGTAGTGTGTGTCCTTATAGATTCATATAGATTCATATTGCATGTTTAGTTGTAGTTCATTCATATATTTGCATGATTGTTCATTTAGGACATATTTTTCTATTTTTATGTGATTTCATATAGTTGCATTTGCATGCATATTTAGCATGATCCCTTAAGATGAACTATGATATTTGATAAGTTGATGTTGTTTTTAGTATGGTGATGACGAATAAAGGGATGTTTTAGTCTTGATGAATTGATTTGCATGCTAGAAACAAATATTTTCACAAAGTCTTATAGGGTTGCTTTTGATCTAGATCATGATCACACTTGTTTGGTTGTTGAGATTTAATCACTTGGTTATATTTAGAATTTGTGATATTCTCGTAATGACGCAAAAACACTGATTTTTTTTATCTGGAGAAACACTTGGATTTCATTGCTAGTTGTTGTAAGGCTAGGCGTCAAATGGCTAGTAGTCGGCTCATATTTTTATGAGTAGTCTAGGGTTGAATGAGATGGAGCGAAACGCACTCATTCAGAAATTATTGAAAAAAAGAAAAGAAAAAAAATGTGTTTATGCATAATTGATCAAGAGTGAGCTCTTTAATACTCGAGTTATTAAGTTCTAGGGGACTTTGTGCCTAGTGACCTAAGGCTTTTATAGTCTGGGATCTGCTAACCTAACGCTCACTACATGGGTATTATTGCATAAGTCTTTTGGGACCTCATTCATTGCACGGTCAAATAAGCATCCTTGCTATGTGTTCAATAATAGTGTGAATCCTTGTATAACTCTAGTAGAAAGGAGGTGTTGTGAGTCATAATGCGTTTATTGTCTATTCTGTTTATAAACTTTTGATTGTTTTGATGATAGATAAGTTATGGTTATTGATCTAGTATCGAGAGTATACCTGTTAAGCATCCACACACGCACGTTTCTGGTTTGTGAGTTGGTTTGTGGGATTTATTTGAACTCTGTTTCAAGTTATTGCATTCTTAGAGGCATTGGCTTATTCATTTGGTTATGGTTATTCTGATAGGATCGATTGCATTATCATTTAGTTGCATTCACATAGTTGCATTCATGCATTAGGTTTGTTTTATAGTTTTGAGTCTGTTTATGCTTGAGGACAAACATCGATTCAAGTTTGGGGGTGTGATAAGTGGATTTTATATCCACTTGAAACACTTTATTACAAGCTTAAATTGGTGTTTTGGACTCAAGTTGTTGGTATTTTAATGTGTTTTTGTGTTATTGCATTTCAGGTATCAGTTATATGAAGAAAAGAGCTTTTAAAGGAAATATGATAAAAAGTGATCAGATTTGGAAGCCAATGCCATTTCAAGTTGTATAGAATCTCAATAGCTTCGCGTGGGCAGTTGAATCGCCTGATTCTGACGAGTAGAACTCAAGTTATGGCCAAAACAAGATTCATCAGAAATTTTTCCAGACAGGAGATGAGCGCCCACCCAGGAGAGCTAAGCGGCCGCTCAGAGAGCTGAGCGCCCACCCAGAGAGCTGAGCGGCCGCCCAAGGCGCGGTTGGTCGCTGATTTCGCTGAAAAAGCCTTTTTTGAGTGGAATTTGACGATTTTAAAGGTCCAGGTCCACTAGGGGCGTATATATACTTAAAAAAAGGGTTTTCATCATCCGGGAAGATTGAGATACCAAGGAGAAGACCTAGAAGCACAGAAGAACTCCGAAAAAGAAGATCTTGTTTTCAACTTGTGATTCTTTGAATTAGTTATAACTTTGGATGCTCGTTTTCATTCTTGTTGAACCTAGATCTCATTTATTCGTACTTTAATTATTATTCAGTTTATTAAGACCTTATTTATACCATGCTTTCATTGGAACCCATGGTGATGATGAGTTCGATTATGAACTAATCGTTGTCATGGGATTCTAGCGGATTTACTTATGGATTTCAATAGTTAATTATTTGTTATCTTGGTGTATGGTGATTGTATGATATCCAAGTATTGGTTGTGCTTATTCGTCTTATGTGCGTAGCTAACATATAAGATTGTGTGTTAATCTCTATTGAAGCGATAGTGAATATAGAGGTTTAGAACTTGTCATGCTAGCATAGGTTCATGTACGTGTGCATGATTAGTGGGTAACTCTAACCATTTTACTTGCCCTATCTAATCATTATGGATAACTTATGCTTAAACCGTTATGTTGTTATTCCCAGTGGACTAACAATGAGATTTACAGAAGGGGGGTTGAATGTAAATCTCAAAACTTTTGCAAGTTTTGAGCAGTTTCTAAGGCTAAGTGTTTAAGTGAACAAATGTGTGTGAATTGATTGAAGCCGATACAGACAGATATATATTCAAACACAAATGTAAAGAACACAAAGAACTTAAAAACTTTTCTGGTGGATTTGTTGTTCCAACAGAGATGTGTTATTTCAGAAAATTTGTGATTCAAAGAATTAAATCACAGCTGCTTCCTAGTACAAACTAGATGATTTCTCTCTTGATATTTCTAAACAGCTCAGGAAAAAATCACTTCGAATTACTAGCTGCTACTTGGTTTATATAACACCAAGTTTACAAGTGAAGACAAAACTGTAAAATACAATTGAAAGGATTCTTCACATGTTTCTTCTTCATTTCTCTATCCAATGCAATCTAGGATAATCTGTGAATCTTTGAATACTTCCTTGTTTGCATCAGAATGGGAATGCTGCATTTTCTTGATTCCTCCTAGAGGCTTCCACATTCCAGTTTGTCTCTGTCAACCCATGTGCCTCTATCAGCTTATGAATTGTCACTATCAACTGCTAATGAACTAAGCATCCGTTGAAGCTTTCATCCGTTGATGCCTTATCCGTTGAGGCTTTATCCGTTGAAGCTTTATCCGTTGATGCATTATCAGTTGAAGTCTTTATCCGTTGAAGCACTTATCCATTGATGGATATTATCCGTTGAAGCATAAGAGACATCCGTTGAAGCTTTGTTTCTTATCCGTTGAAGGTCTTTAATATCAGTTGATACTTCTTCACTTATACAAAATTACAAGGCATGAAATATTTACAATTAGCCCTCCTATTTGCATATCCACTAGTAGTCAACATGACTGATACTTTACTACAACATCTAAGAATTACAACTTGAATCCAGAGAATGAAATGTGCTTCAATACTAAACTTATTGCTAAGTAAAGCTACTTCTTCAACGGATAGCCAAGATGGTCTTATCCATTGAGGCTACAATCACTAGATTTCTACTTAAGTGTTTTGTTTAACTTATCATCAAACTGATACACATATTCCTAACAATCCCCCCCCTATTTATGTCTACTAGAACTGTAGGCATAAATTTGGGTTTAGCTTGATGATAACAAAACACTTAACAAATATATTAACTATAATAAAGCAGAAATTCAAAAGTGCTACAAAAATGTGTATGCTGAGATGGAATTGAAGAGTTACATTATTTCCAAGGGTGCTCCTTTAGCCTGAGCAGATTACTTCCATTTCCTTTGATCCCTTGATTTCTTTCCTAGTCTCTTGTCATTCTCCTCTATTTGAAGTTGAAGTTGTCTGTAGAATTCAGCTTCATCTTCTTCATTGATGTCCAACTTAGATTGCATATCCTTGAGAGTTTCATTACTGGCAATCTTGAGCTGATCTTCAATTCTGAAAAATCTTCTGACTCCTTTGTTGTCTCTGAACTCCATCAACCAATGAGGTGATTTGTGAATTGTAATTCCTCTTTCTTGAATGAGTAAAGTTCTAGGCAAAGCATTGGGCTCCCTCCAAGTTTTCCTTATGTTGGCAATCTTGTTGAGAATCTCAGTCTTGGCAGTCCTGGTAAAGCCAGAATCCCTTTGTATGGCTGAGTAGACTCTAATCAAGGTAGAGTGGCCTTCATTCAGAATTCTGTAAAGAGGCCAGGTTCTTTCCCCATCTCCTTTGTATTTGAACACTAGTCTTTCTGGTAGCTGTCTGTAGGCAGCTATTCCCCTTACTTCCTCCAGCTCATCCAGATAGAGTTCAATGTCTGAAAATTCTTTTATGTCACAGATGTGAACATAATCATCTTTAGAGGCTTGAGGTTTAGGCTTAGGCTTCTGTGTGAATTTGATTGAGGCTCTAGAGGGTGTTGATTTGATTCTTCTTTTCTGCTTCTTTGATGGTGGAGAAGAGGTTAGGAAGGTGGGCAATTTGATGGTATCCCAATCAATTGGTTCCTCCCTGGGAATCATTGTTTCACCATGAATGTTCATGAAGGGGTCAGGCACAATGGGTTCAGGAATAGAGGGTAGTGGTTTGGATATTGATTGGGTTTCTTTAGTTTTATCTACCATTTTTCTCTTTGCATTGACCTTCTTTCTGTTCCCTTTCTGCCATTCTTCTCTTCCCTTACTTCTTTCCTCCATCTCAGTACCAACCATGTCCCCCATAGCTTCATCTTCACTTTTGTCTTCAATTTCTTTCTGTTCTTCAACCTGACTTGACTTTAGCTGTTTGTCAAGCTTTGCTTGTGCTCTTTTGTCAGCCTTTAGCTGTTTGGCTTCTTCCTTCAACCTTCTGGTTTCTTCCCTCTTGGCTATTGAGAATTTGGGATGTCCTTGCATCACACATATGCTCTTTCCCTCTCTGAAGATAATAGCCATGTTTCTCCTTACAGCTACATCCATGGTC